>NC_138765.1:76660710-76797005 GCF_965113315.1 Podarcis vaucheri
AAAAATAACATGTGAAACTCACGACAAAATGCTCAGTTCAGGGTTCCAGCCAGCCATGCCTGCTTTCCTCTCCACTCCATTCCATCTCCTCCCTCTTCCCGCCCCACAATAATCACTCAGCATTCTGTGACCACTGAACCTGCTCAGTTAGGCTGCTTTCAGGGTGTCTCATTCATTGGGGGGTTCCGTTCCCCTGCTTTAAGATTTTTTGAACTTTTGCAAACCTCAGAGTTTCTCTTAACCCTGATGATGATCTCTCTCAGGTTAGGTTGGGTTGGGTTTGGGTGGTACAGTTTTGGCTACATAACAATCCACAATTGGAGAATGAGATCTCTATTTGTATATGTAGCCTTCTCAGAGCTGATCTCCAACAAATTCTATAGGAAGCTGCCTTATAATGAGTCAGAACACTGAAACCATCTAGCTCAACACTCTCCAGGGTTTCAGGCAGGAATCTCTTCCTGAAGACTGAACCTGGGACCTTCTGCGTGCAATGCTGATGGCTCTACCACTGAGCTACAGTCCTTGCAATCAGAAGGCTTTAATATGCAGGTACAGTTTCACTCCGTATTGCACTTATTACCAGATACTTTCCAAGAGTGTCAGGCAGAATCTCTCCCAGCTCCACCTGGGAGATGCCAGGGATTGAACCTGAGACCTTCTGCAAGCAAAGCAGATGTTCTGCCACTGGATTCCAACTCCCATCCTCCCATTTTTCTTTTTTCTTTTTTTAAATAATCCAGCCATTTAATCAGGAGCAGCTTTTTAGTTACCGTATTTTTCGCCCCATAAGACGCACTTTTTCCCCTCCAAAAATGAAGGGGAAATCGGGGTGCGTCTTATGGGGCGAATGCCTGCAAGCCTCGCGCCCCCGGCAGGAGGTCCCACCGGGTGCGCGAGGCTTGGGGCGGCAGCGGACTGCTTGTGCGCACCTAGAAGCTTGGGGCGTGCTGACCTCAGCTTGCCCCAAGCTTCTGATTAGCGCAGGGGTCCGCTAGCCCTGGGAGAGGCGCCCGGCTCTCCCACGCTAGCGGAGACCTTGCCGGCACGCAGAAGCTTGGGGCGCGCTGAGCTCCGCACGCCCCAAGCTCCTGGTGTAGCGCAGCGCACCTGGGGGGGAAATAAATTTTTTTCCTTTATTTCCCCCCCTAAAATCTAGGTGCGTCTTATGGGCCGGTGCGTCTTATGGGGCGAAAAATACGGTAACTGTGAGAGCTGTGCATTACAAGTCCTGCTTTACGCCCCTGGTTGCCATCTTCCAATCTGGATTGCAAATCTCCTGGGGTCAAGAAGTTTCTGCCCGCCATCCTATCCCTGACAGGATGAAAGGAAAAAACGAATTCGGAGCAGACGGCCGCTGAAGTACTGAGCCCGCAGCTCCAACAGCCCAGCCTCTAAAAGACTGCCTGGAGCTCAAATAGCTCGAATGAAGATTTTCATTTTTATTTTTAGTGGGATGGTATTCCCTAGTTCCTGAGGTATTGGCATTATGTATGCTGGAGCAGTTGCTACAGGAAATGCGGGGGTGGGGGGGCAACCCTCTGGCCAGGGGGTCCTGCACCCTCCCGGGCACCAGGCGGATAACGCCAGCAGCCTCCCAGACAAGCGGCTGAACAAACGGGCGAACGTGACTTTGGAAGAGTCACAAACCAACGATGAGGGAAGGGAGGAGAACCTCCCAAATTGACCTTCCAAGCCTCCAATGAGGACGCCTGCCAAGTCAATGATGCAATGCTGCTGGCAACCCGTGCCACTTCCCGTGCCATGGGCTTTGGGCTAGGATTATGGTGGCTTAAAATATCCCAGACCAGTAGGGTTATTTTTGGGATGGGGTGGAAGAATGAATAGGTTCTTTTGAGAGTTTGTGTGTGCGTGTGAGAGAGGAGAAGGATGCTGTTTCATGAGCACATACAAAAGATGAGTGATTTAAAAACAGACCAGAACCGTCACCGGATTAACATAATGACCAGCAAGCTACCGGCAATGGCCCGTGGGCAGCCAGGCCAACAAAGGAAGCTGACACTGAGTCAGACCACTGGGTCCCTCTTGCAACCCACAGAGAACCCCCAATAAAAGAGAAGCAAAAGCTTCAGCAGAAACAGCTCAGAGAAAACTTGCAGATTTTTGGGAGAGATTCCAGCCCCCCCCACCCCAGTCCTTGCTCTGAATCAAAGGAGATTGTGATCTTGGTCTTAAAATCTGAGCTGTTTTGAGCATCTCTGGCTGGACAGGAACCTTCTAAACCAAACAAGGGAGGCAGATCAAAGGCCCATGTCTATCCCAAACACAGGAGGCATTGCAGATGGCCCTTTCTCCCGAGTTCCCAAACTCTCCCCCCACCCACCCACCCACCCCTTGAAATTTGCTAAGGGTCTTGGCAGACCACTTAATGACTTTCCTGCCTCTTGTAGGAAATGTAATGGGCTGCAATTGTGTGTGATTTTTAAATCACACTATAATTGCTTTCTTTCTGTCTTCTGTTGCTCCGCCCACCAACCCCAATGTCATTCCCCCCACATTAACCCACTTGGAGCAGCAACTCACAAAGAGGGCAGGGCCAACACCTGGAGCAGTGGGATTATTTAGGGGGGCCCTAAGAGGCAAGGGAGAGATGACGGTGTAAATGAATATCAGGCTTTGAAAAGCTGGTATGGCTGGATCAAGTTCATAACTTTTGTTGAATTAATTAAACTAAACAGTTTTAATTGGATTTTGAATAAAGGCACAATTAATTGTTACCGCGTTTATTGTGCCATTATCTTCCTTAGTGGGTTGTGCAAACCGCTATTTCTCTTTTTATAGGGAAAGGCGGGGGCACTGGAGATGAGTTCATGAAACCAAAGGGGTGGTGGCCCGAAAATGTTTGGCTCTTCCCAACCCCATTTCTTCATGCAAATAGAGGATTGTGATGTGCCACTACAAATCCTCCAGAAACTGTGTAGAGTTTCAGGCAGGGGACATGCCCAACTCTACCTGGAGATTGGACCTGGGAACCTCTGCATGCAAAGCGGGTGATCTAACCTCTGAGCTACGGCCCTTCCCCACAGATCCTTGCCCCCGCTTCGTCCTGGCCCATCTTTATCCAAGCCTGAAAAACGCAAGTCTCAAAGTTAATGCACTTGCCCTTGAAACAGAATTCTCTCCCCACGTAATTCTCTTTCTTTTTAATTGCATTTATCTATATTGCACACATTAAAACAAAAAATACTTTCCTTGCAGTCTCTTTATCTTGACACCTGCGCTTTCTGAGCAGAATAGCAATGAAAGCTGGGGGGGGGGGCAGGGGGGGAGGCAGAATCAAAGGGGAGTTTAGATCTACCAGCACTCAAAGGAGGTTCAGATGCTGCCAGGGTTGAATTCTGTCTGGACTGCACTTCTGTTCTAAAGCAAGTGGGAGAAGAGATGGGAAGGAGATGAAAGAAGTGCAAAATCAGAGAGAACATAAGAAGAGCCTCCCTGCTGGGTCCGGGCAAAGGACTGTCCAGTTCAGCATCCTGTTCTCACAGTGGCCAACCACAGTTGCCCCAAAGGGAAGCCTGAAAGCTGGACCACTTGGGAGTCCCTGCAACTGGTGTTACTGCCTCTAACAACGAAGGCAGAAGATGGATCCTTGGGATAGCTCAATCGGTAGAGCATTAGACCTAAACTCAGGATTGTGGGTTCGAGTCCCAGGTTGGGCATAAGATTCCTGCACTGCAGGAGTTGAACTGAATGACCCTCTGGGTCCCTCCCAACCCTACAATTCTACTATCCTATAGCCATTGTGACTAGTAGCCAATGATAGCCTGGTCCTCTGTGAATTTGTCAAATTCCTTTTAAAGCCAGTCAAGAAAAGTATGAAACAGGAATGGAATTTACAACATGTTATGGCTTAAAAAAAAAAACCTATTATAAGATGAGATAGGAAATGGCATTTAACCCCAAAGAAGCTAACTCAAATGTACAAAAAATGTGTAAATACTTGAAATCTTTGGCAGGCTTTGCACAATTCGGACGAACTATAATATGCAGTTGATTAAGACATTTTAAGGACCCACAGAGGGGAGGATGGAAGTCCTAAGATTTGGAAGAATCTTGTTTTTATTTTAAAATTTTATTTGTGTTAAGTGTGTGACTTAATTTGTAAAATCAATAAAAATTATTTTAAAAAACAACAACAAATGTACAAAAGTGCATCAAACAAGTGATGGAAATGTAAGGACTGTGAGGGGTCATTGTATCATAGGTGGTGGACCTGCAGGAAGGCAGAGGCCTTTTGGGACATGATATATGATGAAAATAATAGAAGTTTTAAAGGGACATTTCCCCAAGAGGCCAGAATCCTTCCTGCTGGATATTCTAGACAGCGAAATCCGAAAGAAAGCCTCAACGCCTATTTATGTACAGTATGTGACTTCAGCAGCAAGGATTCTCTATGCTCAGAAATGGAAGGCGGGGAGAACACCCTCAGTGGGTTGATGAAAATCTTGGAATATGCAGAGATGGCAAAATTGACAGCACTGATAAAAGATACAAATTTATAATCTTTTAAAGAAGATGGGAAACCCTTTCTAGTTATATAAAAAGTCATTTCTCTTATGCAAAGACCTAGGTAACGGTAAAAAAAGGTAAAGGACCCATAGACAGTTAAGTCCAGTCAATGGTGACTATGGGGTTGTGGCGTTCATCTTGCTTTCAGGCCGAGGGAGCCAGCGTTTTGTCCGCAGACAGCTTTCCGGGTCATGTGGCCAACATGACTAAACCACTTCTGCCGCAACGGGACACCGTGACAGAAACCAGAGCGCTCAGAAACACCCTTTACCTTCCTGCCACAGCATTACCTATTTATCTACTTGCAATGGCATGCTTTCAAACTGCTAGGTGATCCAGCAGGGCTTTCCTTACGGTCTTATTCATTGCGATCTCCTTGGATGGCTTCAAAAGGGGATTAGATAAAATTCATAGAGGGTAAGGCTACCAATGGCTGCTGGTCATGGTGGCTGCCCACTATCTACAGCGCAGTCCGCCTCTTGAAACTGGGAATCACAAGTGGGAAGAGAGTTGCTCTTGTATTTGGGTCCTGCTGGCAGGTTTTCCACAGGCATCTGGTTGGCCACTGTGAGAACAAGATGCTGGAGGTGGTAGCAGTGGCGTAGCGTGGGGGGTGCAGGGGGGCCGGCCGCACCGGGCGCAACATCTTGGGGTTAGGGGGCGCAAATCCACCGGTTAGGGGGCGCAAATCCACGGGTTAGGGGGCGCAAATTACTTGCCTTGCCCCGGGTGCTGACAACCCACGCTACGCCACTGGGTGGTAGACCTTTTGACTTGATCCAGCAGCCAGGCTCTTCTGACTGTCTCAAACCCCTCCAAAAGATTCTCTTTTGTTTTCCCCCTGCTCTAGACTGGTTCCTTATAACACATGCACACCCTGTTCCCTCAAACAACCAGAAGGCAGGCAAAAGCCCTCTGCTTCTTGTAAAACTACAGAGCAATTAGACCCATTCCACCTGCTAGCATACGCATATCAATCAACTGGCAAGCGATCAACATAGGCCTATAAATCACACCCCCTCTCTGGAGGAGGGTGCGATTTTTTTGGAAAGGTTGGAGGGGAGGGGAGTGTTGATGAATTGCTTTGGCTTGGAGGGTTAAGGTGTGCTCCTTTCGGAAGAGAAAAGCCTGTTCGCTTCTCGCAAGGAGCTGACGGCCAAAACCAACTGCAGGCAAAACATTCAGCGCTGTAACAGAGCCGCCTCTGAAGGCCTCCAGAATTGGAAACAGACTTGTCGGAAGTGTCTCGTTAGGCATAATTGCTTTGCAAGGATTTGAGGTTTCCCTTCTGAGCCATCGACACCAGGACGTCCCGCCCCACCCCCCCTGAATTGAGCATGAGCCCCTATCTACTTTGGGGGTGGGCAGGCAAAGTATCTGCCTAGCCAGTGGGGCAGAAACAAGAGGGACACTGTTGCTTTAAAATGCAAGGCTGGCCAAATACCCTGACGCAATATTTTCCCCAGATTCAACAGCTGAGTTCTGAGCCACAAATTCTTCAAAGGGAATTTCCAGCTTCATCAGGGGTGTCAGCAAAAGGGGGGGGGAGAAGACCACCCTCCCAAATTTGTGGAAGTCAAGTGGGTTTCCTCCCCCCCTCCCGTGTGTGTGTGTGTGTGTGTGTGTGTGTGTGTGTGTTTAGGAAATCACAGCCTTCAGCAGAAGCCCTGGGCGAGAAGAGGTGTGTTTCACACACCTACCCTCTTTTGCTAGCCCTTTCCCTATTTTGGTTTTTTAAGCAATCAGCTAAACAAACAAACAAACAAGCCCACACACATTTTCACACCCAGCAAATGAGGCTGTGAAACTGTGGGCGATGGATTTTTGTTGCTCAGTGCTAATTAATACTGAGGCTCCTGTGCTAAAAAAAGGAAAGGTAAGGAGAGGTGGTCTCAGGTGTGTCCCATCTGCAAACACCCCCCCCCCTCCATCAGGCAGGCATCCAAGATAACCCAGTTAAGATTTGCCACTTGTAGTTCGCTTCACCCCATCAAGGCCCAGGCATAGGATTGTTCATCTGGGGTAATAGACTCCCACAGTGGCACAAGTGGGCAAGAATCACCCCCTACTTTTTATGTCCAGCAACTGACATTTATAACATGGCATCGCCATTTAGCTATGACGGTGGTTAAAAGCCCTTTCCCCCTCTAAGCAAAGGGCCGTGACACAGACTGTATATGTAGTGATTAGTGGGCGAGTCAAGTCAGGGACTGGCATGAAATTATGTTTTAGGTGCCCACAAGATTGTGGCTATACACTAGATACACATCTGAAAGAGGTCTGCAGGGTGGCAACAAGAGAACAGAGTCTTTTCTGTGGTGGCGCCCCGCTTGTGGAGTGCTCTCCCCAGGGAGTAGAGCACCACCTGGCACCTTCGTTACATATCTTTAGGCGCCAGGAAAATTAAACAATCTATGGGCTTTTAAATTGAGGGGATTATTGTTTTCATTTGTTATTATTGCATGTATTGTTGTATGTCACCCAAGCGATGTGAGATTCCAGGGGTTCCAAGCGCTTACCCAGGGTTTGGCTTCTTTCGGAATGAGAGACAGTGGAGATTGTGGTGTCTATATGATATATGGTTTATTTATACATATATACAACCTGAGATGGAGGAGTTCACAACATTAACACACCAAGAGGGTCTTGCTTCTCCCATAGCCACAACCTTGGTTTCCAACAGAAATCAGGCATGACTGTCTATCAGCTGCCCAGCCTGCAATCTGCCAGCTTCTAGCTCGGGGGTCGGCAACCTGCGGCTCCAGAGCCGCATGCGGCTCTTTAAAGCCTTTGCTGCGGCTCCGGGGCGGTGGCGAGGGGAGGAGGCGAGGGGCGGAGGTGAGGGGCGGAGGTGACCAGCCTGCCGCCCGGCGGGCGGGGCGCCCTAAATCAGAGCGCCCCCCTCGCCAGGCAGACATCCGCAGCGTGGGGAGCCTTGCCGGAGGTCCCGGCAAGGCTCCCCACGCTGCGGATAGCAGCCTGCCGCCCCGCAGGCATCGGCCAGCCCCACAAGCTCGGGGGACAGCAGGGAGGCGCAGTGCCGCCATCCCGCTGTTCCTCGACCTGGTTCGGTTTCCCCGACCTGCTTTTGGGGGGGAAATAAAGGGAAATTTTTTTCCCTTTATTTCCCCCCCAAAAAAACTAGGTGCGTCCTATGGGGCGAAAAATACGGTATTTTTATAATGACGAATGCCTCATTATTATTTATTATTTACATCAGGCACTGATTATGATTTATGGTACACTGGGGCCCTGATTAATTTTCTATGGCATTTTGGGGCATTGATTATTGGGCATAGCAAGTCGCGGTCGCGTGGAATTTGTGCTTTGTGACCATTTGAAGTGGGGTTTTTTTCTTGGGAGGCTGGGCGGCACGAAGAGAGGGATTATTTTTATAATGACGAGGATGACATTGGGCCCTCATTATTAATTATTATTTACATCAGGCACTGATTGTGATTTATGGTTCACTGGGGCCCTGGTTAATTGTCTTTGGCATTTTGTGGCATTGATTATGCAGTCGCGGTCGCGTGGAATTCCATGTGGAGTTAGTTGCCTGAAGCCCCTTCTTAGTTGCTTGAAGCCCCTTTTTAAACTTAAGCAGGTGAAAGTTTGGTGAATTGCTGCCAAGGAGTGTGGTGGAGTCTCCTTCTTTGGAGGTCTTTAAGCAGAGGCTTGACAACCATATGTCAGGAGTGCTCTGATGGTGTTTCCTGCTTGGCAGGGGGTTGGACTCGATGGCCCTTGTGGTCTCTTCCACATATATATGTGAGCAGGTCTTCTCCAACATGAACTATATTAAAAACAAGCACCGATCACGCCTCACAGATGACAGCTTGCAAGCCTGTGTGAAAATGAAGGTGACGTCTTACAGCCCTGATGTGCAGATACTGAGCACTGAGGTTCAGGAGCAAAAGTCCCATTAACCTGGTTACCTGGTTGTAAATTAAATATTTTAATTAGCTATTAATTTGTCCTTTTTTCTTGAGATTGACAGCTGACTGCACGATCCTGTATATATAGCATTAAGGCCAGAAACAATATATGTAGTGTTATATTTGTTTTAAATGTTGCAATGTTTTTGCGGCTCCCAGTTGTTGTTGTTTTTTCGGAAAAGGGTCCAAGTGGCTCTTTTTGTCTTAAAGGTTGCAGACCCCTGTTCTAGCTCATACAACTCAATTCTCAACTCTGGCCTTTGTCGTTCTAACTACCAGATAATTGAGGCTCAGGCTACTACCTCACCAGGAACCTAACTATTCCAGGAATTTGAATCCTTGCTTAGATTTTTAAAATACTTGCTAGATCCAGGAATTAGAAGGTTTCAGCATATAGCGTACCTCCCCAAAAAACACATAACAGCATGTTTGTGTTCTTATGTTGTAAACTGCCCTGTACAAAAATTTTAATAATAATAGTAGTCATAATATTGACTCAGACTAGGACCCAAGGGACCATGGTTCAAATCCCCGTGCAGCTGTGGAGCTCACCAAGTGACAATGAGTCAGTCACAATCTTTCATCCTAAACTCTCTCTTCATAAGACTAGAATCCCGGGCCATCCGAAGATGATTGCTGGGAGATTCACAACAGACAAAAGGAAGTCCTTCACAGAGCGCATAGTTAAACTATGGAACTCAATCCCACTGGAGGCAGTGATGGCCATCAACTTAAGGTGGCTTCCCCACCACCACCACCAATAAAAACCTAGAGAAATTCATGAAGGAGAAGGCTATTTCTCCCCCTCCCAATTATATCCTCACAGCAACCCTGTGAAGTAGCTCAGGCCGAGAGGCAGTGGGGGTTTGATGCTAGCCCAGCCCTCTTAACCACTACATCACACTACATCTTAGCAATATCTTGCAGCAGGTAGTTCCGCATATCCCATAAAGGCACAAGCGATGAGGCCGAATCCTGTTGAGTGCAACCCACCTGAATGATGCCTTGGAAACATCATCCCTCATCCAAAGGCCGAAGTGAGGGCAGCAATCCTTGAGGACTAGCGTCCCCAACCGCAGAGCACATGCAACATCCCTAGCCGAACCTATGTAGGAAGTTCGTTTTCAGCCGCCGCGCTTTCAGGCCGCTTAAGTGTGGAGCGTAAGGAATCACCTTCTGCTCCTTTCAGCCTCTTTTCCCTCCCCAGAGCCCTTTCCGATTGAGGGTAAATGAGTCGTGAAATGGCCATAACAACAAATATGTGGGCTGCTGCTTCCGCTTGTCAGGGAGCCCAGCAAAGCACCTCTGCCAGGGCCCTTCCCTCCTGAGGGCTTCCCACACTAAGAAAAAGGAACCAGGAGTCAATAAGGGGTCAAGGTTTTTTTAAAAGAAATTATCAAAGTAGCACAGCGCCTTGCATGCAGAAGGCCCCAGTTTGATCCCTGCTGTCTCCAGTTAGAGCTGGGAGAGACCCCTGTCTGGAACCCTGGAGAGCCACTGCCAGTCAGTGTAGACAATATTGAGCTAAATCATGGGTAGGCAAACTAAGGCCCAGGGGCCGGATCTGGCCCAATCGCCTTCTAAATCTGGCCTGCAGACAGTCCGGAATCAGCGTATTTTTACATGAGTAGTATGTGTCCTTTTATTTAAAATGCATCTCTGGGTTATTTGTGGGGCCTGCCTGGTGTTTTTACATGAGTAGAATGTGTGCTTTTATTTAAAATGCATCTCTGGGTTATCTGTGGGGCATAGGAATTCATTCATATATTTTTTCAAAATATAGCCCAGCCCCCAGCAAGGTCTGAGGGACAGTGGACCGGCCCCCTGCTGAAAAAGTTTGTTGACCCCTAAATGGACCAGTGGTCTGACTCAGTATAAGAAAACTTTGCATGCCCCTGAATTCACTTATTTGATCAGCATCTGTTCACATGGCAACGGACAACGTTTCTGCAGGAAAACAAGCACAGGCTCCTGGTTTCCTCTCTTTCATCTATCGCATTCACCTTCCGCCTTCCTCCCAAGGAGCTCAAGGGGGCACACATGGTTCTCCCCTTCTCTTTTTTACCCGCACAAGCACTCTGTGAAGTAGGTGAGGCTGAGAGAGACTGGCCTGAGTTCGCATACCCAGAAAGCTTTATGGCTGAGAGGGGATTCGAACCCGGGTCTTGAAGGTCCTAGTCTTGACACTCTTAACCACCACACCAACATCTTTTGCAGGAGGAGCAGAGAAGCGTTGCAGCAGAATCAAAGAGAACTGTGGCACTTAAAGGCTGTGTACACACACTGCGCATTCAAAGCACATCTGAAGCACATTCAAATTTCCTCAAAGAATTCTGGCCACTGTAGTTTTACCCCTCACAGAGTTACAGTTCCCCCCAGCAACCTCTTATTGGACTACAATACGCAGAACACTTTGAAAGGAAAGAATGTGCATTAAAGGTACAGTGTGCAGTTTAACAAAATGTACTACAGCATCCGCTTTCTTCAACAGGAATGCACTTTGCCAGATGCACAAAGGGAAACTATTTTTGCACTCAGGGGCCACATCCTATTGTGCAGAACCTTCTGAGGGCCATGCGTCAGTGATGGTCAGGGCCCAAGGCAGAAGTGGGTGAGGCAACGGGTGCACAGCTGGATACATTCCAGCCAAGCAAAGCCAGAAGTTTCTACACACATGGACATCTCTGCATCCCTCTTTCCAGGCAAGTAAGCGGCATCGTCACAGTTCAAAGACATATTCCAGCCAGCCCGAAGCATGTGCAGAGGGTACTAAGCAGGGCCGATAAGGTCTGAGGAGAATCCTGAGATATCTAGCCAAGATCCTGGGGAGCTGCTGCCGCGCAAGGGGAACAATACTGTGTTCAATGGAGCAACCACATGGTTTAATCTTGGGACAGCATCATATGGTCCTAATATGGACTTTCCCTCGCCCATGTCCCATTTCTCATAATTTACTAACCCCAGTGGTTATGTTCTAGCTCTACTAATGAAGGCAGTACAGTGGTACCTCAGGTTACATACACTTTAGGTTACATATACTTCAGGTTACAGACTCTGCTAACCTAGAAATAGTACCTCGGGTTAAGAACTTTGCTTCAGGATGAGAACAGAAATTGTGTGGCGGCGGCACGGTGGCAGCAGGAGGCCCAATCAGCTAAAATGGTGCTTCAGGTTAAGAACAGTTTCAGGTTAAGAACAGACCTCCAGAACGAATTAAGTTCTTAACCGGAGGTACCACTGTACATGTCTGAGTTCCAGTTGCTGTGAATAACAAGTGTGTGTGTGGGGGTGTTTCTGGTGCTCTTGGGTCCTCCAACTAAGACATCTTGTTATCCACAGTGAGAACAGGATACTGGACTAGACGGGCCATTGGCCTGATCCAGCATCCAGGGCTCCCTTCTGTTCACAGCATCCTCCCAACAAGGCTTGGTAGCTCAGATCGTTTTCCAAGATAGCACCTCTCTGCCCCTGGAGAATCGGCCTCATTAGCCAAAGTTTCAGCCATGTTCCTTTTGACAAAGACACCACTCTTCAAGAGAGAGTGAGAGAGCGAGAGAAAGAGGGAACCACCCTTGGGGGGTTGGGGACCCACAAGGGAATCAAAGCGAAACAGAGGACCGCAGCTTTATTTTTGGTGAAACTAATGCAATTAAGAGTCTCCACTCTCCCGCTTTTATCCCTGATGTTCCTTTCTCAGAGCCAGCCTCTCCCCCCACAACCCCACTCCCTATTTTGAGCAAAGGATCCCTCTCTCCCCGCCCCCTCCAGCGGGAGCTCCCGTAACAAAGTCCCCAGCAGGGAGACAATAGGCGCTTATGTTCTCCAAACGCAGCTCTCTGTTTACTGGGAAGAGCGCCAGGGCTGGCAGCCCTCAGCCGCAGAGAATAAAAGGCGCATTTGTCCTGCGGAGTTACCCTGGGCCGGAGAGGCACTTTGCAAAAAAAGGGAATGGCTGCACACACCACAACTTGTTGGCGCCCGGGAAACAGAGGTGCGCACAGCTGCTGCGCCTGGTTGCGCTTAAGAGGAGGGTGCAAAGAACCACATTGGATTCAGGAAATGATTCCTTCCTGCTCCTGGGGGAGTGCCAAATGAGATTTCTTTTCAAAAAAGATTCCAAATCCAGTACCCTTATTGCAGGGATCAATCATGGCCCCCAGGCCTCTCTGTCTGGTCCTCGGAATTCTCCGCCAGGCCACACCCCCTCTCCTTAGGCCACACCCCTCACTGGCCAAGCTGCATACCCTGCTTATTCCTGGCTGGAAATGGGTCTTTAAGCTATAGTCATGCCTGTTTGATTGAATGAAGGGTGGGTGGGTGGGTTTAAATTAGCCTACTTTACACAGGCAAATTTCACATCCGGTGCTTCACTTTCTTTTGCCTCTGGCCCTGCCCACCCCAGGATGTGACTCCTGGAACAGAACAGAAAGCTGTCCTTAAGCTATAAAGGGTTCTCCCACCCTGTGATGGACAAAAAAATGCCCCGCAAAGTGTGTCCAGCTTTCAGGTTCTTCATCAGACGAGAAGGTACATGAATCTGGGAGGAAGGGGGAATGGGGGACGGGGAAATAAAACTGAGAAGCCCCAGTAAGGGAATTGCTGAGTTGTAGATCCTGCATCTATTTTCCGTCTTTCCGAGAGATGGGAATGTAGACTGAACCTCAGTGGACTGAGTCTGGGGCAGAGCTAGCATGATGGGGAGAACTGGGTAAGAGCCCTAGCACTTGCCCTGCATGCAGAACGTCCCTGGCTCCTCCAGTTAAAAGGATTGAGAGGTCTTCCAAATGACCTGCTTACTGAACATGCATCCTGATTTCTTTCCACAAAACTTGCACAGAGGTTATAGGACGTCGCCGCCGTTGATTAAGCATTATATCCTGTCTGAGTCAATCCACACCTCCTGGTACATCTACCTGTCGCTTTCTTTCCTGGCATTCAAAGTCACTGCCTCCAACCATGTTACTTCCCCCTGACACATTATGAACCTGCTCTCACACCTTAAGGACTACAAGCTTCCAAATTCTGAACCAGATGCCAAATGACAAAGGGGCACAACAGCTGTTGCAGGTGATGGTGTTTTACCTAACAGATTCATTTGCTACTGACAGCACACGTTGGGATTTTCAGAACTTGGCCACCCATCCCTAGCAGGACACACACCTTTCCATCATGCCGCAATATATATGTAGCATCTAGCTCCGCCCTCCATTCATGCCCTCTTCTTTGGAATAAAATAAAATAAATAAACTAGTTTGATCTCTCCCCCCCCCCACCCTCCTTATCAAGCACGCAGTGTGCCATTGCTGGAGGCTACAAAGAGAAAATCGAGTGGGCCTTTTCAAAGGCTATCCTTGTTAAACTCAAGCAGAACCAAACAGAATCCGATTCATCTAAAAATGTGTGGGGAACCCCCCCCCTTTACTCCCTTAAAGAAAATAAAGAGGGCCCCCTATTCTCTTCTCCACCCACCCAATTTCCGCCTTCCCACATGAAGCTTGGAAGTTCCTCTCCAAAAAGTCTTGAATAATTGAAGTTGAACATGAAATTTTAAAGTCTTTCAAGATTTTCATTAAAATTCATTTGCTCTTCCCCTCTGGGAGGATTGTCACTGCTAAGAGTGCCACAGAGGGCAGATGGCAGGCTGCTCTTTTTAACTCCATTCTCACCGGCTTGAGAAGGAGGCAGCTTTGCCAGAGTTTTTTAATCATCTAGGAAATAAATAAAAAAGTGGCACCTGGAGGTAGGCACCAAGGCCACACACAACGAAAGGCGGGGCCCAGTTTCATTCTTATTTTTCACATTTTTACCTGCAATTCACATCTTAAAGAAACCCCAAGTGGCTGCCATCACTCCTAATACTAAACTCTCGAGTGGCGAGGGCCAATGCAACTGTGATCCAAACAAACCTACCATGCAAATAGGCTATCCCAGAAACAGCTCCCCAGCAAGGACAGAGGATGCTCAGCAGCTACAGAATGTAAAACAGGGGTGGAAGTGGGCACCTGTAGCCCCCAGGTGTGGCTGGATTCCCATCACAGCCAATGGGCAGGGGACACTGTAATGCAGCAGTGTCAAAACGCAAGAAGAGCCCTGCAGATGGATCAGGCCAGCAGCCCAACTTTGCCCAGCTAAGCCCATTCCTCACTGTGGCCACCCAGATGCCCCAATGAGAAGCCCAAAAGCAGGACCTGAGCACAACAGCACTCTCCCCTCCAGGAGCTGCCAGCAACTGGTATACAGATCCATGCTGCCTCCAACAGTGGAGGTGTCTAAATCTCTTTTAAAGCCAACCACGTTGGTGGCCCTCACTGTCTATCGTGGGAGCGAGTTCCAGAGCTTAGCTATTCTGTTGGCATCCGTCTGTCTCAGATGAAGGACTTTGGGGGTGAAGTCAAACTGGAGGAAGATTTCAGCGCCTGCTGTGGCTGTAGAGACCGATACAGGAAAGACATGTTTTGTTACAGCTGGGGCAAATGAAGGTGTCCGGTTGTGCTGCTGCAGATATACTACTGTGGTACTTAATTTGTTCTGGAGGTCCGTTCTTAACCTGAAACTGTTCTTAACCTGAAGCACCACTTTAGCTAATGGGGCCTCCTGCTGCTGCTGCGCCGCCGGAGCACGATTTCTGTTCTCATCCTGAAGCAAAGTTTTTATCCTGAGGTACTATTTCTGGGTTAGCGGAGTCTGTAACCTGAAGCATATGTAAGCTGAAGCGTATGTAACCCGAGGTACCACTGTACAGTGTTTCTTCTCTCTGCTCTCCTTCCAGCGGTCATTCATCCTCTGGCCATTGCTATGGATGCACAGCCTGATTGTCTCCAGGGACTGCAGTCATCTGCAAGGGCAGGGTTGATGCTGCCAGCCTTCAGGTCAAGTTTGCCGACACATCTGTAACACAGTGTTGGTCTGCCAATGGGCCTGGTGTCTGAAGCCAGCTCCCTGTAGCTCCTTGGGGATCCTGCCATCTTCACACATACATAGCTAAACGTCTGGGGTAGGTCTAGTTGCTCAGTCTTATGTGTAAAGAAGAGACAGTGTAGCATAGTGTTAGGACTTAGGACCTGGGAGAGACAATGTTTCCCAGCACTGGTTTTGAGGCTTCACCACTTTCTTCTTCTTCCTATGGGGTTTGTGGTCCAAACCATTTGCAGGGCACCAGTTTGACAAAGGCTGCCATACAACAGCCCTGGAAGGTAAGCCAGCAGTGCCCTCATGCCAGCACTACAGGGGAGAGGCTAAACAAAAACCATCTTAGGATGGGGGCAAGATCCGAATCGGTCTCTTAGCTTGTTCTATATTGATTCCCAAGCAGCGGTTTCTGCAAGAGGAGCTGAGAGAGCAAAAAGTCCTGGAAACCCTCGCTAATTCATTTGCTAATGCAATGCAATTTAATCAAGTCAATGGACTGTGGGCAATGTGCCAATAGATGAGGACGATGGGGGATGAGGGACAGGTGATGGCTATGCCTTAGCGCAGATATGTACGTGTGTGTCATGAGCCAGTGCTGCTGGGATCAGAGTTGGGATGACAGGCTCTGATGGAAGAGGAGTTGGAAAAAACAGGCAGGGAGTGAATTACGGGAACCTGGGTTGGAAGGAGGGGATCTGGTCGTGGAGGGCTAGCTATATTGGTTTGAGAGGGGGTCTGGGGAAAGGCATCTCATGGGCTCACTCATCTGTCAGTGCCTTTGGTGAATGGGCCAGGCTGTGGCAATAATATTTCAAGAAGGAATTTCCCACAATTCCTCAGAGCATCGATACTTCTGGGAAATTTAAAGGAGTGGCTTAGAGCTGCTCAGAGCATCTGGACAGAAAAGAACCTTGGACCAGGTTGACCTTGGACCAGTTATTCTCTCAGAGCCTAGTCTACTTCGCAGAGTTGTTGTGAGAACAAAACAGAAGGGGAGAGGAACATGCATGTCACCTTGAACTCCTTGGCTATAGTGGTATTAAAAAAAATGATATAAAATAAACTCCAGTATCTTTGCTTGTACAGTGGTACCTCAGGTTAAGTACTTAATTCGTTCTGGAGGTCCGTTCTTAACCTGAAGCTGTTCTTAACCTGAAGCACCACTTTAGCTAATGGGGCCTCCTGCTGCCACTGCGCTGCCGGAGCACGATTTCTGTTCTCATCCTGAAGCAAAGTTCTTAACCCAAGTTAATATTTCTGGGTTAGCAGAGTCTGTAACCAGAAACGTATGTAACCCGAGGTACCACTGTACAAATATAAAGTCACCGTCAGTCTTGTGTCTGAAACCCACTAACCACGCAGTACAGTGGTGCCTCGCAAGACGAAATTAATTCGTTCCGTGAGTTTTTTCGTCTTGCGGTTTTTTTCGTCTTGCGAAGCACGGTGTCGGAAAAGTTTGGGAAAAGCTTCAAAAATCACCAAAGTCTTCAAAAACCTCAAAAAAGGCTACCACACCGCGTGCTATGAGTTGCTCCTCGAAGTCAAGTCGCAACTGTATTAACGGTTTTAAGAAAAAGGAAACAAACTTGCAAGACGTTTCCGTCTTGCGAAGCAAGCCCATAGGGAAAATCGTCTTGCGAAGCAAATCAAAAAACCAAAAACCCTTTCGTTTTGCGAGTTTTCCGTCTTGCGAGGTACCACTGTATACGAATGCTGCAGCATTTGAAGCGTCTGACGGTGTGATTCTGTTCTGTTACTCTGTCAGCTTCCCCCACCCCCACAGACAAAGGCGTGTTGCAGCTAATTCTTGGGTTGTGGGGGTGAGAGATGCTGGGCTTCTGAACAGGCATGGCGGCTGCGTTGGGAAAATCCACCCACCCAGCCTGCTCTCTGCCCGCCCCCACCTCCACTGCCACCCCTGGCAGCCCAGCTCCCTCCAAACATGTGTTTCCTTGAGGGGGTTCAGCCAGCTGTTTTCGCTTACAGCTGTAATTCCTTCCAGATGCTCTGTCTGGGAGCCGCCGCTATGTCTGTTCATGGTGCAAGAAAAGCAAAGCAAAAATCACCCTAGGACTTAACAGGTGCATCGCTTGAATCTCTGGAGGGCACAGCTTCAAATACTGCTCCCCACCCCAAAACAGACAGTTTTTTATTTCTTACTCTGGCACAGGTGACAATGAGAGAAAGCCATCAAGTGCAGGGCAGCTCTTTAGTCAGGGCGGAAGATCAAAAACACTGAAATACAACTGTTTCCAAGTTCAGGAGCTTCTGAAGTCCTGAGCTTGTGGTGCAGCAGGAAAAAAAGCAACTGGATCTGATCTAGCGAAACCCAGCATCAAATCTCCAACCCACCCATGAAGCTTAGGACTTATACTGAATCAAGCCACTGGTCTATCTAGCTGGGTGTCCTCAATGCTGACTGGCAATGGTTCTCTGGGGTTTTAGGCAGCAGTCTCCCCAGTCCCACCCGGAGACGCCAGGAACTGAACCTACAACCTTCTGCATGCCAAGCAGATGCTCTGCCACTGAGCTACAGTCCTTGTCTGCAGATACCATCTCTCAGTTTTACTTTCCAGGGTTGTTTTGAGGATGAGTATGGCATAACCCCTTCCTAAATATTCCACCCAAGCTGAAAGAGGAGTGTCAGCACCCAGTTTGTTAACAACTAAAAAACACAAGGATGACAAAGAGAGAGAATGGTTGAGACAGTTGTCTTGGTGTTTACAGATTAATAATGGTTATGGCCAGTGCTTTCCCCCCTGGGGGTACTCAAGAGTATGCAGTACTGGCACCTTTTTCTAGTTAAAAGTGTGGCACTTACTTAAGAACTTCATGGTGAATACCAGCACCATTTTTTCCTGGAAGAAAAGCACTGGTTATGGCCACCTTTAGTCTCTGTGTCTGGGGTTCCCCATCCACAATCTACACGAAGACTATGTTCTACCACCAGTATTGGAGGCAGGATGCCCCTGAAGACCAGTTGCTGGAGATACCAAGTGGGGAGAGTTGCTGTTCCTCTCAGGTCCTGGTTGGCTACTGTAAGAGCAGGATGCTAGACTTGGCTTGACCCGATCTATGTTCTTAGTGTACAAAAACAAGGGCGAAGAAAATCTGGAAATCTCAGAAGAGAAAACATTTCTAGGAACTCCTTGTACTAAAAAACAAAAAACAACAACGTATGGAACCTGCAACAAGATGTTGCGGAATGGAGTGCTCCAGTTCAGGGTTCCAGCCAGCCATTCTTCCATTCCATTCCACTCTAGTCCATACCACCCTTTCCCCCACAACTCAGTATTCTGTGACCACTGAACATGCTCAGTTGAGCTGCTTGGGGGGTGCACTATCCATTAGTGATTGTTTTTCTCCTCTGAAGTTTTTTTGAACTTTTGCAATTCTTGGGGGTCCTCTAAATCCTGATACCTCCCCTACTGAGTTTGGATTTAAGGTAGGAATTACCCACCTGGAGATTCCAGGAACTGGATATGGGACCTTCAACCTGTGGAGCATAGGCTGCAGCCTCTTCCTGACCCCAAAAGGACTGCTTATTAAGTTAATAAAGTACCATTTGCTTTTACATTCTGACCATCACCGCCGGCCCTGCAAGTTACTACGATTCCTTCATTTCCAAGGATGTTCATTCCACTTAGGAACAAACACAGTCAGTTAGCTTTTCTCCCTCCAGTGGGCCATTGCTCTTGGAGACCTTCCAAACGAGACGTTTTGATGTAATTCTCCCAGGGTTAAACAAGCTAAAAATGAGGAGGACTTTTTTTTTATTTAAAAAAAACCTCATCCGTTTTCTTTTCTCATCATGTCCTCTGGGCTTTTCTACAAAGATCACACTTGGCGGGGTGGGGACGAATTATATGCAGGTCAAGGCTGTGTTTACATCTTTGAGGTGGTGAAGTCTGAATTTTCTCAAAGGCAATTACTTTTCCATTTCCCCCACACACACTTTCTCCTCTTTGCAAAGACTATTTCACACAGATTTGTGTTCTGCAATTCAGTGCAAGTGTAGAATTTTAAGAGGAGCAAAGAACTCAACACCTGGACAATTTTGTCTTTCATTTAAAAAACAACAACAAGCAAGTTTCTAATCCTTATTGATGTAGGAAAAGGCCTGAAAGTGTGTCGGGGAGGGTGTGTGTGGAGTGGAAAACGCACCTGGTGGAATCCCAAAATCTATCAGTGGGTTTGAGCAGGATTTTGCAGAAGGGAAGAGAAAGCTTTTTTGTCCCTTTTCCACGTCAAGATGAATAAAGCTATGCAACATACACACACCTGTTCCAATGTGATAAAACCCCAAAACTTTACCAAGGGATCCCCAGATGGCCAAAGTGGGGTGCGGCATGGATTTACCAAGAATATATCAAGGAAAGCAAGCAGGAAACAGGGGTCCCTTCCTGGTCAATAGAGCAATAGGGGCAGTTAAGAGTGCATGGATACATCAGCACAGCTTGGAACATTCCTCTTTGCCCAGAGAAGCCACAACAGAGCCAGACAGCTGGTGCCCGTGTTCAAAGCAGGTTGCCAGGCTGCAGGGCTTTGTGTACTGAACAACAAAACCTTTTTAGCCAATCACTCCCATGAGCTGGAGCAGCACAAGGACACTTTTGTCTACCGGGCTGCACACCTCACCTTTCCTCTCCTCTCTCGTTATTTAGCAAGTCCACTCCCCAGTGCCTGCCTGTAGGGCCACACATCCTCAGAATCAAGTCTGACCGCCGTGCCTGGATTGTACACCTCTAGACTACAGGGGGCTGTTGCTGAGTCTGGGAAATCTCCCTGCACCTAGAGAGCCAGCATGCAAGGGAGAAAAGCTTCTCTGCAGACTTCTCGCTGGCATGTTATTTTTCTAGACACAGGGAGTTCTCTCTGCATACAAAGCTTAAACCTCTTGAATCTACAGCCTGGGGCGGTAACAGCAAAAGCTCTTTGCCACTTCAATTATGTGGGCTGATTTAAACGCTACGCCAAAGTGGCTCACAAAATGCCACCAATATCACTGTAGGAATGTTGATCAGAACAAATACAGGTATTAGCTTGACACAGGTCAAGAGGCGTGGCTTCCAAGGGCCAGTGGGAGGAGCCTAAACCACAGCACTACAATTTCATGCCTCGAGACACTGGCAAGGCATTCTCAAAAGCAGTGCTTCTCTTCACAAACACAGCAGCACTTAACCCTCCTTCTCTGTTTGAATGGCTAAGCCAGGTGGGGACGCACAGAAAAAACCAGAAGGAACAAATACTCCACAGCCCCTTTTCACAGGCTAGCGAAGTGCAGGACGGGACCCTGACCACAGAGCCTCTCATTGTGACTGGGGTTAGATGGACACGACCCTTGACCCCCTCCCCTCGCCCCTCCGCAAAGGAAAAGCAGCCGTCCGTTTTCTCCAGGGAAAAAGGAAAGAGCAGCTGCTCGATGAGAAATGACGAACGAGGAGCTCCTGGGGAAGATGCTGGAGGAGGAGGAGCAGGAGGCAGGATGCTGTGCTGATCAGTCCTTCTCTTAAAAACAATAAAGAGAAATATGTCACACGAAGGTCTGGATATGCTTCGCTCAGGCATGGCTAGAAGCTTCATTGCAACAGAAGCGTCTCTACATTCCTCCCTTCTGCTGGTTGAAGGAGAGGGCTAGGAGAGAGACAGAGACAGAGAAAGAAAGAAAGAAAGAAAGAAAGAAAGAAAGAAAGAAAGAAAGAAAGAATCCGCAATATCTCCCCCTCCACAGTCCTGATACGAATGGTATGTGAGCTTATTAACAATGCAATTTGGGCCTGGCGCATAGCCACAGCTGACTACAGTGAGGCAGGCGAGAATGTGCCTTCTCCAGCTGTGCATTCCTCCTGTGGGTCTCTCCTACCACCACCAGGTCCCTACACTCCATTTGATGGTAGTTTTATCTTATCTCCTGGATATGGAGGACTGTAACCAACTAAGGCCACATTCACATCATGCACTGAAAGCACTTTAAAGTAGCATCAAACAGTTGCGGCTTCCCCCAAAGAATTATGGGAGCTGTAGTTTGATGAAAGTGCTAAGAGTTGTTAGGCAACCTCCCTAAGCTACTAATCGTAGAGTTCCTTTCAAAGAGGGGTTGGTTGTTAAATCACTCTGGGAATCAGTGCGATTTTTCTAGAAAAGGTGCCGGAACTCACCATGAACGCCTCCCTCGTTCTCTTGGAATGGCAATGGCACCCACCTAAGAGGTGCCAGAACTAAGTTCCAGCTGGAAAAAAGCCTTGCTGGGAAATAATAATAATAATAATAATAATAATAATAATAATAATATCTTTATTGTCATTGCCCCCTTCGGGGACAACGAAATTACTTGATTGCTCCATAAAAACACTAATTAAACAATACAGTATAATACAGCAAGGGAGATTAGATGACTTTCAAAGTCCGGGCTTCCCATTCAGGGCCGAGATCGCTCTGGAGAAGAAGCTGTTCTTAAGACGGCTCGTTCTTGTCTTCATCGTCCTGTATCTCCGTCCCAATGGCAAGAGCTCGAAGAGACGGTGACCAGGATGCGATGGATCTTTTACTATGTCCAGTGCCTTCCTATGGCACCTTGTGGCATAAATCTGCTCTAAGGTGGAGAGTGGGCAGCCAACAATGCTCTCTGCTGCCTTAACAACCCTGCACAACCCCATCCTGTCCTGGGTAGTACAGCTTCCGTACCACACACATAAGCCATAAGTAAGCACGCTCTCAATGGCACAGTGATAGAAGGCAAGCAGCAGTTTCTATGTAGTTCTGCAAGGGGTCTCCAAGCAACTCTCAGCACCATTAACAAACTACAACTCCCAGGATTCCTTAGAGGAAGCAGAGACTGGTTAAAGTGGTCAAATGGTGCTTTAAAGGCATGGTGAGAATGTACCGTAGCTTAAGTCCTAATCAGAGTGGACCCATTGTAATTAATGGGTCTAAGTTTCACATGCCCACTCATTTTAATAGGTCTACTCTGTGTAGGGCTAACATTGTAGACAACAAGGGAACAAATATAATATATGAACATGGTCCCCATCAACTGAGATTGTCACTTTGTGCATTGTCTGAAGCAGCCTTCGCCAAACTGGTTCTGCCCAGCTTAGAAGTGTGGGTCTCCCAACCAACACCCCCCCAAAAAATGACCTCCCCATTTAGACCAGCCTACCCCAACCTGAAGCCCACCAGAAGTTGTGGACTCCAACGCCCATCATCCCATGCTGGCTGGGGCTGATGGGAAGTTACAGTCCATAACTTCTGGAGGGCACCAGATTGGGGAAAGGTCTGGTGTAAAGCAGCTTGGACAGGAATCAGGAGCTCCAGTGTTGATCCACTGGTGCTGTAGGTCAGAATGCGACCTGGCCAGTAAAGGGTTGTTGGACTCTAGGCTGACTCCACCCACATAGGAAGCTGTCATATGCTAAGTCAAACCAATGTTCCATCTAGCTCAATACTGCCTACACTGACTGGCAGCAGCCCTCCAGCATTTCAGGCAGGGGACATTCCTAGCCCTACCTGGAAATGCCACGAACTGAACCTGGGACCTTCCTGCATGCAAAGCAGAAAAGCCCTGCCACTGAGCTAAGGCTGGCCAGGGCTCCTGCTGATTTGGAATGGCTATAAAGAGTTTCCTGTTTAGACTGGGTCTTTGCTTGGGTGGTAACACTAAAAATATATACGATCAGTGGCGGAGCTACCTGCTCCAGCACCAGGCGTGGTGTACATCCGGGTGCGTATCTGGTGCGTGTCCCAGGGAGTGTGGCATGCGTCCCAGGGGGCATGGGGCGCCGCCCGTGGGGGGCATGGCATGTGTTGGGATGTGCGTGGCAAGCACTGAGCATCCCGGGGCCGGGAGCGGGCACGATGTCAAACACCCCCCTGGATGGCACCCAGGTCAGGCCACTCCCCCCGCCCCCACTTCGTCCACCAGTGTATACGATGTTCAGCTCCCAATTCTATGGTCTACTGCAGATACTGGTAATTGCTCCATGAAGCCTTATTATATGTCTGTTAGCCTTAAACGGGTTACTAGGCTTTTTATTGCATTTCACAGCCAGAATGTCCATATTCCCTAATGAAACACCTTTCACACATTTAACTGCCCATAGATGCAAATGCCAACAGATCCCAAGGGTAAGAAATATCTGAGTAAACCAACTGATGCTAAATGGTCTGCAAACCACACCTTTTGATTCTACCATTATTTGAACTTATTATCTGTTTCTAATATCAAGCAGAGGGCAGACAATGGGGCTGCAAGTCACCCCCACAGCGAAATAGCTTGCCCTCATGCCCCCAAAAATGCCACCCAATTGCTGGGTCCCGGAGGCTTCCTGAAATCAAAGTAATTTCCAAAATACAAATTATACTTTTAGCTGCCGCTATATCTGAATTGTCTCTGTTATACCCAATTGCAATTCAATGTATTCCTGTTGTGTTTTATGATTTTCCTGATTTTGTAAGTGAGCAGGAACTGGTCTGTGACTGTAATAATAAAATTCATTCACAAATTATAACTGGTTAAATAAGGCAGCAAGCCTCAGTGTGCTCACTAGAAAGTTAACCACCAAAATTAATAGGACTTCAAAGGCAACATGTTTAGGATGGGAAGCATTAATGCAAAACAAGCCATTATTCCTCTTATAGAAATTGAACATCTTTGCCCCTTATGTTCTCCTGCTCCAGTATTTTTTTATTTATTTTTCTGCAAAAAAAAAAAGTTTCATTTTTTCAGTTTTTCTACTATATCTCAGGACTCCTTTTACAAAGGGGGGGGGGGGTGTTAGCAAATAGGAAGATTTTAGCAAAAAGGAACACCATGCAGGGCTCTGCTTGCTCCTCAGGAATTCTAATCCTCCTCAGTATGCAAGATTAGGAAACAGATCAGGAGGGAGGGAGCGGAAGGGCGGAGGAAACTCTGAAATGCGCACATGAGTACGTGCTGGTGGGTAAGCAGAGTCTTCACCTCCCACAGAGCTGCCTGGTGGGATTCTGTATTTGGTGGGATTGTGGTATTTAGGATCCTGAATGCAGGATTTAACATCTTAAATGTTCAAGACTGTCCCAAAACAATGGGGCCCAGCAGTCTGAGACTGTGCTAAAATGAAAAATATCTGTAGCAAGCAACGCTGAAGAGCTGCACCCTGCATACATTACGCAAAACGTGCATTATTTCTCCTGATTTGCATAGCAATTCCCACTACTTATTTATTGTAATTTTGCAAATCTTGGGGAAGACGCACTAACACATCTACCCTGACCTTTGGGAATCAGACCCTGCCATTCTGGCTTCTGAGGTTTCTACAGGCATTGCCCATTAAAAAAAGGTAAAGGAACCCTAGACAGTTAAGTCCAGTGAAAGGCAACTATGGGGTTGCAGTGCTCATCTCTCTTTAGGCCAAGGGAGCCAACGTTTGTCCACAGACAGCTTTCCAGGTCATGTGGCCAGCATGACTAAACCGCTTCTGGCACAACAGAACACTGTGATGGAAACCAGAGTGCATGGAAACACCATTTACCTTTCCACCGCAGCAGTACCACTTGCACTGGCATGACCTTCCAATCAGCAAGCCCAAGAGGCTCAGTGGTTTAGACACAGCACCACCCGCTCCTCCATATACAGGTACTTGCAAACATATATTCACATCCATAAGGTCTGGAACCTTGGAGTTTGCTTTCCTTCATTTTTAAAAGCCATAAGAGCCTTGGGGTTTCGATCAACATCTAGCATCTAGATTATTCGATCAATAATCTAGCATGCTGTTCCCAACAGTGGCACAGTCAGATATCTCTTAGAATCCCATGGGAAGGGAGCATGAATGGAACAGCGCTCATAAGAAGAGTTCTGCTGGATCAGGCCAAAGGCAAGTCTGGCATCCTGTTCTCTCACAGTGGCCAACCAGATGCCACAACAGGAAACCTACAAACAGGACCTGAACGCAACAGCAACTCTCCCCACTTGTGATTCCCAGCACTGAAGAGGCAACAGGGGAGGTGGAACTTAACCATCATGGCTAGTAGCCATTGATAGCCTTATCTTCCATGAATATGTCTGATCCTCTTTTAAAGCCATCCAAGTGGGTGGCCATCGATACAGTGGTACCTCGGATTAAGTACTTAATTCGTTCCGGAGGTCCGTTCTTAACCTGAAACTGTTCTAAACCTGAAGCACCACTTTAGCTAATGGGGCCTCCTGCTGCTGCCGCGCCGCCGGAGCACGGTTTCTGTACTCGTCCTGAAGCAACGTTCTTCTCCCGAGGTACTATTTCTGGGTTAGCGGAGTCTGTAACCTGAAGCGTATGTAACCCGAGGTACCACTGTACATCTTTGAGGAGCTGAGATCTGAAAATGACAGTGTGTACACATACACACAGTGAGATAGAGAGAGAGAGAGAGAGAGAGAGAGAGAGAGAGAGAGAGAGAGAATGAATCCCAATAAAGTTGTAAGTCTAAAGTTTGGCTCAAATGAAGCCTTGCAGTGCCAACTGGGTGATGGAGAGAGGGGCGAGGAGCAGCACCTGAGAGCTGCCGTAATCTACAGGACGGAAGGCTTGAGACAGAAGAGTCAACATGGAAGGCTCCATTGATCAGCGGTCAAGTATGCCACGCTTGGAGGTGACCAAGAGAGAGAGGCTTTCGAGAGTGGCGCACTCTTCAACATTCCACAGATAAAAAACACACACATAATCCCCTCTATTTCTGATGCCATGTGTGAGGGCGCCAGTCCCTATGCAGTCAAAACAGCAGGACCCACGCACAGGAAAGTTGGCAAAAATAAAACAAATCTTCAAAAAGAAATCTAAGTAGGGCCCACGCCCACCCTGAATAAAAAACAACAGCCCAGGAGAATGAATTTGCTCAGCAGGCATGGAATGCTGACTGCTGAGGAGGAAACATGGAATATATGGGACAAGAAGCCGTCACCCTATGAGTTAAAGCTCCCGAAATGTTAAAAGCCACATAGAGCACCCGACACCTGCCAGTAATAGGAGCAGCGACTGGCATGAGGAGAGACAGCAGCAACATTCGCCACTGCCAGGACGACGGCAAAGCAGATTAAGTCCAAGGGAACCAGCACAAGGGCAGCTGGAGAAATTGCCATGTCCTGTGAATGTGGTGCCCCTGAGATGCTTTTTGGACTCCAACTCCCATTTGACCTCTGCCAGCATGAACATCTGAGGGCACAAGTTTGGGGAAGGCCAAGTTGGATTTGAGAGACCCAGGTTCAAGGCCATATCTACACCGCGCATTTAAAGCACTACCATATCACTTTAACAGTCATGGCAAAGTATCCTGGGAGCTGCAGTGAGATTAAAGAAGAGTAAGCCTCTAGGGGAGTAAGGGCATCAGCATGAGGATTAAATAGTAAAGAATCTGGGGGCAGTTGGCCTATGTTGTAGTAAAAAGTGGAGGGTGTTTTGAGATAGGTTTTTTTGGAACAAAGGGGAAAGTCCCACGGAACCCTATTTGCCCAATTGCCTGTCGCTTGCCGCATTAAGCTATCCAAAGCGCTCTATTAAACAGAAGCCAGGAGCGGGTCATTATCATTTGGGTGCACGACAAAAACCAACTCTGCTTCCAGGGTGCCTAGCCAAAAAAGCACGACGTTTTTCAAGCGAGGGATCTGGGTTCTCAGGAAATCAAAAAAAGGGAATGCCGGCCAACTTACCAAACCAGGCCAAACGACGATTAGCAAAACCCAAAACACAGGCCTCAAGCAGTTGACTAAGGGCCAACCAGATGTGACAGGAGGGCAGCCATATTTGTTATTCATGTGCTTTTTCTGTTCACATCTAAAACAGTGGGTAGGGGGGTTATTATTTTTTACACAAGGCCCATGTTCAAGAGCTTAGCTCCAGCCTTTGAAACGTGTCCAAGGCCAGAGGCCCTGGTGTATATATCCTGTCTCAATTTAAGCTGCACAAGGCCCAAACTAGATATGCCAAGGCCAGCCATGTTGTTCATGTTCTGCAGCACTCACATAGAAAACAATGGGGCAGGGGGCCCATTTCCTACACAGACACACATGGGGAGAGAGAGATTGTACGTTCTGAGGGCTTAACTTTGGCCTTTGAAGTGTATCCAAAGCCTAAATATTTCTACCAGCCTGGGTCCAACATGAGAATTGGGTCCAGCTTAGGAGAAAAGCATGTGAAATCATAGATATAGCATATATGGTCCAGTGTGAGGGAGCACACAGCTCCTCTTGCCCTTGTGCACATTTTGCTGTAAAAGTTTGATTTCCTCTGCCAACTCTTTATTCACCTGCCTGCCCTATTCGTTTGCACACAAAAAAGAGCCTTATGCCTGCCTTATTCATTTGCACACTTAAGAAAAAGTGACTTCAAAAAGGCTGAGTTAAGGTACAATGCACAATTGTAGTTTATACAAACATAAAAATAAAACTGAATTGTTCCATGAGATAAAATGGACGCTACTGACAAATATTAAAAATGCTCTCCTATACTCTGCTTATAGGCCAAATACCAATTAACAGTGAGCACTCCCTTAGATCAGGGGTTTCCAAACTGTGGTCCGCAAACAACTAACAGACTTCATTCAGGTTGTGTGGCATGTCTGCGGATGTGTGGCTGAAGTCAGAGGATAGCAGATCTCCCCTTGCATTAAATGTTCATATTGATTTTTAATGGGAATCTTACCGCTTCTTTTATTTACACTTAAGATTGAGTGTATTCATGTATTCACCAATGTATACCACAAACAAGGTGGCCCCCATGGAATGTAGTTTGGCCCTCAGATATTGAGCTGAGACAGGGTTTTGGGCCATACAGTGGTACCTCTGGATGTGAACGGAATCCGTTCCGGAGCCCCGTTCGCATCCTGAAGCGAACGCAACCCGTGTCTGTGTGTGCGCGGGTCATGATTCGCCGCTTCCGCGCATGCACATGACATCATTTTGAGCATCTGCGCATGTGCGAGTGGCGAAACCCGAAAACGCTCAACCTGAAGCTACTTCAACCCGAGGTATGACTGTACTCACATTTTGAAGGCCAAAATGAAGCCTATGGACGTGTGAAAAATTAAACACCCAATGTCTATATTATATTTGAACAAACCAACGTGGCTGTCCTAGCCACGGTATATCTAGTTTGTCTTAAATTAAAAAAAGATCCACCAAGGCCTCTGGACATGTTTCAAAGCCCAAAGCTAAGCCCTTGAACATGGGACTTGCGTAAGCATGACTGCCCCCACAACATCTAGTTTGGGCCTCAAACAGCCTTGACTGAGACAGGATTCACCAGGCCTGACACAGAGATAAGCTGTCGACTATGTGGCCGGAGCATGATTTTTTCTTGCGCAGATGGGCAGTAGATTCTGATCTGGCATGAACAAGAGAGAGACTCCTTCAAACAATGTGTTGGATTAACTTATGGAATTGACTGCCACAAGATCTTTCAATGGCTGCTGGTTTAAGGTGGCATGAATGAGAGATTTAGCTGATTCAAGGAGAAGGAAAAGTGTGTCAGAGGTTATTAGCCATGATAGCTAAATAGAGCTTCTCCATTCAGAGGGGTTTCTGGTTGTTCATTGAGAGAAACAAGATGTTGGGCTAGGTAGCTCTTTTGGTTCTTCTTATAAGCACCAGCTTAGGCATGCAAGAAGTTGCTTTATACTGAGTCTGACCACTGATCAATCTAGCTCAGTATTGTCTACACGGACTGGCAGGTTTAGACAGAGAAAGTTCCTGGAGATGTTGTGGATTGAACCTGGGGCCTTCTGAATGTAAAGCAGGTGCTCTTATCACTCAGCATTGGCCCCTCTGAAATAAATGTGCTCACAGAAATTTAAATCTGGATGCTAGGTTTTGTTTTCTAAAAAAAGAAAATAAAAAGGTACTTAAAATATTGAACATTTTGAACGCCGATCCTTGGCATTAGTGTGCTAACGATGCGTCCATGCTGTCTGCTGAACAATGTTATCACTTTGGGTGCACAATGTGTAGCAACGACTATGTCTGCTGCCCACAGAGTTCCCATACCCTTAAATATTTCACAGATGAAAATACAGACACTCTTGTGTACTTGAAACACCCCGATCTCCATTCCAAAGAGCTGTGCCCAAGCAACCGCCCCTCCCCACTATTACACATTGCCCAAAGTTTTTTTCCGATTTGCAGAATGCTCTATTCATTACTTTCATTTACCCTTCGACTGTCTGCCTTGCACATATTTAAAAGCAAAAAGAGGGTGTCTGTTCTTTTGCTAAAAGACCTTCTGGAGGATTAAAAGAAAAGAGCACCATAATTGTCCTGAAATATGTGCATATGTGGTTTGACAGCACAGTCCATCTCAAAAAGATCTAGGGGTTTTAGTTGACCACAAGCTAGACTTCCAAATCAGGGGTGTGTGATGTGCAGGCAGAAATGTTTAATGCACTTCTCAGTTACATCAACTGATGTATAGTGTCCAGATCGCAAGACATAAGGGAATCACTCTATTCTAATTTGTTAAGGCCTCTGGGCTTTGCAGTTTAAGAAGGCAATCTACAAACTGGAACATGCACATAGGAAGTTGGCAACGCGAGAACTTCCGGGACAGTGCCATCAGCAATGGCGGAGTTCCTCTGACAGAGAGGAACCTGCTCCGTGAAAATCGGGTCTTGCCACCGCGGCGAAGGCAGAGACGCTTTAAAAATCCCAGGCGGAGGAAGCCTGGGAACGTGGGATTCGGCTGACACCAGGAGCGCCTCCCCTACTCGCAGGGAAACCCTTTTTGGGGGGTCCGAAGCGACGTGGGGTGAGTGGCGTGGTGTTTTGAATCAACCGCTACTTTTACGGAGTGAAGCCGCACAGCTGTTGCCGGAAAGCGCTGACTTTTTCCTGTGGACAATTGGACTCTAAACAAGTACCCGTGAGTAGAACAGAAAATTGGATTAAGTATTAAGAAATATTTCAATTTGGCATCGAAATGGGAAGGTTCTAAACAGGAAGTCCGCCTCCCGTTTTTTGTAAATAGATTGAAGCAAAAACTTTGTAAGCTAAAGTCTGGAAAGTCGTATATAAAGTTCTAAATTTCCTTCATTCATCACCACCACCCAAACCCCTCTTGGAAGCAGGAGAAAAGAGGGGGATTTTTGACTATTTAAGCCTGCAGGAGAGAGAGTAAGGTAAAGGTAAAGGTACCCCTGCCCGAACGGGCCAGTCTTGACAGACTCTGGGGTTTGTGCGCCCATCTCACATCTATTGGCCGGGGGCCAGCGCTGTCCGCAGACACTTCCAGGTCACGTGGCCAGCGTGACAACGCTGCTCTGGTGAGCCAGAGCCGCACACGGAACGCCGTTTACCTTCCCGCTGGTAAGTGGTACCTATTTATCTACTTGCCCCCGGGGGTGCTTTCGAACTGCTAGGTGGGCAGGCGCTGGGACCGAGCAGCGGGAGCGCACCCCGCCGCGGGGATTCGAACCGCCGACCTTTCGATCGGCAAGCCCTAGGCGCTGAGGCTTTAGCCCACAGCGCCACCCGCGTCCCAGGAGAGAGAGTAAAGAAAGATAAATTTTCCACCATCTCAAACCTGGGAACGGGGTGTCAGAGACAGAAATTTATGGGGAAAGTTCATCGACTGTGAACGGAACATCTTTTGACAGACAGTAAAAAAAAGAGAGAAATATATTGATTCCAATGTTGCTTCTTGCAATCAAAAGAAACAAAGTATTTGAAAAGTGAAAGTAATTTTTCTTTGTTGGCCCTGCTTTTAAAAGATGGATACAAATAGAAATTGTCTCCTCTAGAGGGAGCTTGTTAATTTGTTGCCGGAGCTGATCTGGGGACCTCACAGCTGTATGATTAGGATCGTGAGACCAGACTCTAACCTTGGGGGGGGGGATCTGTTTACAAGAAGTCTTGGTGCTTGCTTTTTGCAAGACAAGTGCCTTGCTGGAGCAAATGCATGAGAAGATGGATCTGATGACTGTTGCAGTTAAAAACTTTGGACAAACGGCGAATACCCATATAGAAACCATTCAGGAACCAGCTCAGGAATCTGTTTTGATAGGGCAAGCGCAAGGGCAGAAGAAAATGGAGGAGGTTGTTGTTGAACCTCAAATAACACAAATGGAGAGATCCGAGGCCTTGCAGGAGTATAAGCCGCTGTTCTTGAAGTTCGAATCTGGAGTGGACCAGGGGGGGTCTGGAGTTGTGAGGGCTCTTAATTTTGGAAAGACTTTGAAACATGCTCTTAAATATTTTTTGGATTACAGTGTTGACTGTGGGAATGGGACTGTGGGGAATGGGCTGATCTGCTGAGGAGAGATGGAGATACTTTTGGATTGGAGTCCTCCCGAGACCTACCCCCCAATGAGAAAGGAAAGAAAACAAGAAAAAGATCAACAAAAGATGAAGTAAAGGGCAGGTATAAACAAGAAGAAGACCTGCAGAAGGGACATGGAAAAGATTTAAGAGCCTCGGACATAAGAGCACCAGGTTGATGGACTAGATAGACGAGAAAGGACTGACAAAACCCGAGACCAGGAAGAAGAGACGATGGATGAAGATTGGAAGAAAGTTTCAAAATTTATTTTAAAAAGTATTGTAAAATTAATGAGTATTAGAAAAATGTTGGAATGAAATTATTTGGCCTTAGAAGAATGTCAAAAAGAATTATGAAAGAATATGTTATGGTTAAAAGAATTTGGTATATATAAGTTTTAAGTTTTAAGTTTTAGAGTTTTTTAGGTAAGATAAGGTTAAAATAGATTAAGGTAATTTAAATGACAGAATACTGTGAAAGATGGAAAGGATTTGCTGAGATAATTAACAACTAGAATACAAAAAAGGGAGGTGTGAGGAGGTCGTTGAAATAAGTTAATGAAAGTTAAGGATTTGGGAATATTAGACTTGTTTTTTAAATGTTTGTTTATTTTTGTTTTTTGATTTAGATGTATTGTGTGTTTTGTTACTTCTTTGTTACTTTTTTTTTACTTTGGTTTTTATTGATCTGTATTGTTTAATTGTTATATTTATCTACTTCTTTATCTCTTCTTCTCCTCTTGTCTTTTCTTTCTTTGTAACTTTAAAATTCTCAATAAACATCATTTTTTTTTTTAAAAAAAAAAGGAAGTTGGCAACGATGGCAAGGGGCAAATGTTGCTTTCTGTTGCTCTAGACCAGTGGCAGCCAACTTGGTGCCTACAGATGTTGTAGAGCTGCAACTCCCACCATACTTGACTACTAGCCACACTTGCTGAGGCTGAAGGGAGCTAAGAGTTCAATAATATCTGGGAGGCACACTGCTAGCTATCCCTGCTCTAGAGCAGTGTTTCCCAACCGGGGGCCATATGGCCCCCTGGGGGTCCCAGGATATTATAAGGGGGCCACAGGTGAAAAATGTGTAAAAGGGGGGCCACAGCAAGAGGCTAGGGGGCCACAGATGGATGTGAGAAGTGAAGGGGGAAAGTCCTGATCGGCTGGCTATCTGCTTGGATACAAGCGGTATTGGGGGTAGCCCACAGGGCCTGGTGCTCCTTTTTGCCATGTGCATTTTCTTTTAGCAGTCCTGGTTTGCTTCCGGCGGGAGAGGGTGATCGCCGACGCTCCTGTTTTTGCCGGTAGATACAGAACTCCCAGGTCAGGTAAGTGTGGTGGTACGATGGCAATGGGTAGGGATGGGGAAGCCAGAGCTGCTTGTTGCTGCAACCAGTGCTGGGCCTGTTGGCAGCCTGGGCCTAACTCTGCAAGGTACAGGATGCAATCCATCCCAGCACCTAGTGGATCAGGGCATTTGGATGTTGTTGCGGGGCACAGGGGCTGCTGGCAGCATCTGCCCAGCTCTGCAAGATGCAGGGTGCAATCCACCCCAGCCCCAAGCCGAGAGGAGTCATTTGGTCATTTGGTGCTGCTAGTAAATAACTAAATGTCTACTCAGAAGAAAGCCACACTGAGCTCAGTGAGCCTTACTCCCAGGTAAGGATGTGTGGTGTTATAGTGTTTTATCCAGGCAGCCAGGGCTCCTCCGGATGACAATATCTTTTTGCACCAGGTCAGTGAAGACCACTTGCTTTGTAAAATTCTCCCATATATACAGAACTCCCTGTGCACCTTTTGGACTGTATCTGGAGGTTTACCCCTCAGTGTAAAATAACTGGGGTCAAATAAGTGTTGTTTAATTTTTATAATACATGGAAGATGGATCTCTCTCGCAAGGTTCTGGACTCTCCTTCCTTGGAGGTTTCTTAGCAGAGGTTGGTTGGCCATCTGTCATGGATGCTTTAGCTGAGTTTCCTACATTGCAGAGGGTTGCACTAGAATAGGGTTGCCATATGTCCAGATTTTCCTGGACATATCCAGAATACTGCAGTTGGCAGCCATGTCTGGGTGGAAATCAGGAAAATCTGGACGTATGGCAGTGGCATTTCCCCATGAAAATAGCTCAAAAACAGCATATATTTTTTTTGCAATTTCCCCTCCACAAAAAATAAATAAAGCTCAACTAAAGCCCTTGGGGTCCCTTCCAGTTCCACAATTCTATGTTCTTCTGCTTCAACAATGTTTCGTTGTGTTCCTATCATTCTATGTAATTGTATTTTGTATGAATTATTAAAATTTTAAATAAAGCATGTTCTATTTACAAACATTTAAATAGCTACCTTTCTACCGGTAGAACCATGGGGCCATGGTCGGAAAAAGGTTGGAAACACTGCTCTAGAAGATGGGACTCCAACCAACAGATATAAATTGCAAAAAAAGGTGGAGATTTCTATGAAACACTGAGAAGAACTGCCTGACAGTACAAGACCAGCTGCCTTGGAAGGCTGTGGTCTTTGTTTTGGGAGAAGTTTTTAATTCAAGACTTGATGGGCACCAGTTGGGGATGCTGTAGTAGCGGAAGGCTCGACCAGACGACCTCTGAGATCCTTTCCAAATCTAGGATTCACAGGGAATGGGCGGCCATCATATAGCACACTGGAATCATAGAGTTGGAAGCAACCCTGAGGATCATCTAGTAGTAACCCCCTCGAATGCAAGAATATGCAGCTGTCTCTTACAGGGATCGAACCTACAAACCTTGGCATTATCAACACCACACTCTAACCAACAGAGCTATCTATTAGGGGCACCTGTGCCTGTATCAACATCCCTATGCAGTGCACTCAAGATGCAGCCACTCTCCAGCTAGCACAGGCAAAGGCAAACTCGGCCCTCCAGATGTTTTGGGACTACAATTCCCATCATCCCTGACCACTGGTCCTGTTAGCTAGGGATGATGGGAGTTGTAGTCCCAAAACATCTGGAGGGCCGAGTTTGTCTGTGTCTGAACTAGCATGACAAACTTATGCACATCTACTTGACAGCAAGTCCCACTTCTAAGTAATGGAATCAGGCTACATATAAAATTAACTTCTCAAGGCCCAGAAGGGCAGTTTGAAACTAATTAAAGAAGAATAAAACAAAGCACCCCAGAAGTAAAAAATTAGGACAATTTAGCACAGGGAACCAGAAAACTAGAACTGTTACTGCAAAACAGGGACAAAGTGAGGGATATGACTAAGGAAGTTACTAGTCCACATTAATATTTTGAATCACATTGGGCTGAATTCAAAAGAGCACTTTGTGTGCGCAGAAAAACTTCTGCCTGCTTGACCAGACTTGCCCCCTTCTGCCCCTGTGCACCCCTTAAATCTGTTCAGGGTTTTCCCCCCAACCCTTTGGAGCAGATGTAGGGACAGGACAGAACATGTGCGGAAGGAGTAAAGTCTTATTGTACAAGAGGAAATCATTCCACTTGCACATTTATTTGAATACAGTGGTACATCTGGTTGTGAATGGGATCTGTTCTGGAGCCCCGTTCGCAACATGAGCAGAACGCAACCCGTGTCCGCGCGTGTCGCGATTCGCCACTTCTGCGCATGCGTGTGATAATAATAATATAATAATAATTTATTATTTATACCCCGCCCATCTGGCTGGGCCTCCCCAGCCACTCTGGGCGGCTTCCATAAAAACCAAAAATACAGTAAAATATCACACGTTAAAAACTTCCCTGAACAGGGCTGCCTTAAGATGTCTCCTGAATGTCAGGTAGTTGTTTATCGCTTTGACATCTGCTGGAAGGGCGTTCCACAGGGCGGGCGCCACTACCGAGAAGGCCCTCTGCCTGGTTCCCTGTAGCTTTGCTTCTCGCAATGAGGGAACCGCCAGAAGGCCCTCGGCGCTGGACCTCAGCGTCCGGGCAGAATGATGGGGGTGGAGACGCTCCTTCAGGTATACTGGACCGAGGCCGTTTAGGGCTTTAAAGGTCAGCACCAACACTTTGAATTGTGCTCGGAAACGTACTGGGAGCCAATGCAGGTCTTTCAAGACTGGTGTTATATGGTCTCGGCGGCCGCTCCCAGTCACCAGTCTAGCTGCCGCATTCTGGATTAGTTGTAGTTTCCGAGTCACCTTCAAAGGTAGCCCCACGTAGAGTGCATTGCAGTAGTCCAAGCGGGAGATAACCAGAGCATGCACCACTCTGGCGAGACAGTCCGCAGGCAGATAGGGTCTCAGCCTACGTACCAGATGGAGCTGGTAAACAGCTGCCCTGGACACAGATTTGACCTGTGCCTCCATGGACAGCTGTGAGTCCAAAATGACTCCCAGGCTGCGCACCTGGTCCTTCAGGGGCACAGTTACCCCATTCAGGACCAGGGAATCCTCCACACCTGCCCGCCTCCTGTCCCCCAAAAACAGTACTTCTGTCTTGTCAGGATTCAACCTCAATCTGTTAGCCGCCATCCATCCTCCAACCGCCTCCAGACACTCACACAGGACCTTCACCGCCTTCACTGGTTCTGATTTAAAAGAGAGGTAGAGCTGGGTGTCATCCGCATACTGATGAACACCCAGCCCAAACCTCCTGATGATCTCTCCCAGCGGCCGCATGTAGATGTTGAAAAGCATGGGGGAGAGGACAGAACCCTGAGGCACCCCACAAGTGAGAGCCCAGGGGTCTGAACACTCATCCCCCACCACCACTTTCTGAACACGGCCCAGGAGGAAGGAGCGGAACCACTGTATAACAGTGCCCCCAGCTCCCAGCCCCTCAAGACGGTCCAGAAGGATGCTATGGTCGATGGTATCAAACGCCGCTGAGAGATCCAGCAGAACTAGGAAACAGCTCTCACCTTTGTCCCTAGCCCGCCGGAGATCATCAACCAGTGCGACCAAGGCAGTTTCAGTCCCATGATGAGGCCTGAATCCCGACTGGAAGGGATGTCATTTTGTGCATCTGCGCATGTGGCGAAACCTGGAAGTAACCCTTTCTGGTACTTCTGGGTCACCGTGGGACGCAACCTGAAAACGCACAACCTGAAGCAAACGTAACAAGAGGTATGACTGTATCATTGAATACCACCCATTGACAAAAAATAACCAAGTTCAAGTTCATGGGGATGGGGGGGGGAGATAATTCCTGCTTGGTCGCCTGGAGCGGTGCTTACTCACCACAAGCGACTAGGAAAGGAGCTTGTAATTGCAAGTACAGCAGTAGCTGTGGTTACCAAGCGCTTGTTTTAATCACTTTAAGGAGTAGCCATGCGAAGTGAGGGGAGAGCAGGTGGATGGGTGGCGTTACACGTACGGTAATTAAGCAGAAAACACTTCCTTGGAATTCACGCAGACACTTTTGTGGCAGACCTGAGGGTTAAGGGAAAGAAGAGGGCTCAGAGTCATTGGAATTCTGTGCCATTTTATTGCAGAAAGACAGCGAGACAAATCGTCTGGGGTTTGAGGAGGGAAGAGGATAAGATACCGTGTGACAGAGAGAGAGCAATGAACGGAAAGGCTTTAGAGTTTGTGCGCGCACAAATTTACCGAGGTGCAAAGCAGACAGCTGCCAATAATTACAAGGGGAAATATACTACATCCATTGCCCCACCCCTTCTGTTCTGATCCACCCGGCTGCATTTTACATAATCTCAAGAAAGAAAGCACTCATGCACATACATCTTTAAAATGTTTGACAAAGCAATTTTTTCCACAGGGTAGGGGCAACCTTTCCCAAAGATTTGTGAGCCGCTCTTCTTTGACATAACGGTTCTACACCAGTGCTTTTCGAGTTTTGTTCTTAGGTACCTGGGGATTCCTCCACACAACCTGTCGAGCTCCTTCACTTGGGAGAGTGGCAACGGCAGAAAAAGCTTCCCAGGGGTGGTGGGCGGGGGGGAGAGAGAGCTTGTCTGCCACTAGCCTGATCTAAGCCTTAGGAGCGATCCACAGAATTGTTTTTGCCTTCGTTATGCATCCCAGAATCCTTTGCAAGGCAGACAAAAAAACTGGTGTGGCAAGGATTCCCTCAAGGCAATATATCTGGAAAAAGTCACTATTGCACATCATTTCTTTTTGAAGCTGGAGAGGAGCTGCAGAGACGCACAGCAGTCGTATACTGTATTGTAAGAAATAAGTTAATTAGACGTGCCTCTGAGCTGGCCATCCATTCACAGGAGAGGCTGCCTGCAGAGTCTCTGTATGATTCACTCTTCTGGTTTTGCTACCCTCTAGCCAGCTCCAGCAAGGGACAAATGAATCCACTGTCTACTGAATCATTCAAACTGTTCCTGTTGTAGAGACACAGCAAAGCTACCCACCCTCAGAGGATGTGGCCCACTGTATCACTGCATGAGCCATTGTCCTGGGTTGATCTCCTTCCAAACTGGTGGCATAATCCAGAACACTGACTCACACAGAAACAAAGGGAGTGAACTCCTTCCAATGGAAAGTTAAATTTCTGCATCAGGGGTGATCTAATGGGACATAGCAGCATAGTTAGCTGTCTTGCCCCAAGTCATATCATTCATCCAACAAGCTCAGCATTGTCCAAATCAACCAGCGAGGTTACAAATAAGGAGCAACAGAATGACCCATTCCAACAAAGGCTGATTGGAAAAAAGGAACTACCTCAGAATAGTGACTCATACAGAGACACAACAGGCAACCTCCTTGTGGGATCAGTTAGTCCTCCAATCTGTTTTACATGGTGGAATTGCAGTTCTGTTTGTGAATGACTAGTTTAGGGAGTGAGGGCATAACGTTTCACCCCGCCTGAGAAACACTTCCTTCCAACCCACTGCAAATGGAGTTGGGCTCACAGGTCGAGACAGGCCCAACAAGGCAGCCATGAACTTGTGCATCTGGTTTCTCTGGCCTTACCATAGAAGCTGAGGCGGGGGGTGAGGACTGCAGAGGAGAGGAGAAAGAGGGAAAACCAGAGGCAGCAGGTAACCAGGAGCAGTGAGCACACCCAAAAGAAGAAAAGAATAGCCTGCAGCTACAGAGAAAAGATGAGCACACAGGCAGGCTTTGTGGAGCTTGTTTGCATTGCCCGCTGTGGCACCCCTCGCCCCCCGCTCAAGGCCGCGGGCTTCGATTAGGATCGGCATGCAAGCCGGCATCCGGTGCACAGCGCCACCCCCTCTCCAGGGCAGGGGACGGGGTGGGAACACGCACAGAAGGAAAGAGGCGTGCGAAAAATGGAAATTCACCACCGTGGGCCTATAAAATGCTGCTTTTACAAGCTTGCTACTCTACTCCCCCCCCCCCCCCATTATTGTTGGTTTCCTGTAGAAAGCACAGCCTAGGGTAAGATGTTAACCGCCATGGGGTCATTTTCCCATTTGAAAATGGCTTAAGTTAGGGAGGAAGCCCCTTAGCGCCCTTCCAAGCTCAGCTCCTGCTGTACTCCAAGCAGAGGTCAGGGGCTGCTTTTCACCACAGCTGGCTACCCACTGAACCTAAAGAAGGCCCTGCAAGTTGTATGTGCAAAAACACACGTTCCCCGCCCCGCCCCCTCACAGACCCAGGCTCTTCTCCCCCAGCTGTACTGCCCCTGTTTTCTGAACAGCTGGGATAAGACTGCAAGTTTGGCACCAGAGGTAAGCCAGGTGGGGCACTTGCTGGTGGCCCCAGGGGCTTAAGAGGGCACCTCACTGGCCGGACCTGGTCATGCTACCATTCTCTGCACTCCATACCGGGGCCCTGGATGCTGATTCAAACCGACCCAAGTCTGGCACCAGCCCTGTATGGCTACCCTACTAATGAGTAGTTCTGGCTGCCTGCCATTTTAAGTTTCTCAAAATGCCATGCCCTGGCCTACAGATGCATGACATGTATTGATGAGATGAAGAAGAGTTTGGATTTGATACCCCGCTTTATCACTACCCTAAGGAGTCTCAAAGCGGCTAACATTCTCCTTTCCCTTCCTCCCCCACAACAAACACTCTGTGAGGTGAGCGGGGCTGAGGGACTTCGGAGAAGTGTGACTAGCCCAAGGTCACCCAGCAGCTGCATGTGGAGGAGCGGAGACGCGAACCCAGTTCACCAGATTACGAGTCCACTGCTCTTAACCACTACACCTGGTCTATAGCCCAGGTAGGACCACAGCTCCCCCTGGTTTGGGGGAGCTATGTTGAGACCCATCAACAGCACTGCTTCAAGGACCCACCCAAGTCTGGCACCAGCCATGAATGGCCACCCATACTGGGTCAATCATCGTAGCAATGGGCACCAGGCTGGGCCCACACAAATGACACCACCCTGGTATGCCGTTGCCCAGATTTTGCGCTGCAGTGCAATTCCTGGACATTTTTTAATTCAGCCGTTTCAAGTTTTAACAAGCTGGAGCTCCTAACATTTCATCATTTCATTCCATATTTATATCCCCGCTTTTCTTCTCCAAGGAAAAGCCGGCGCAACTGGAAAAGTTGGACACAAAAAAAATTGTAGTGGCCCATATCGAAACCAACCATCGATTTGAAAAGCAACACTGAGACAAGCAGCTTTCGAAATGCACATGGCAAGCTGCCTTTTGAGGCTAGCGGCTGAAATTTCCATCTCTCTGAAATGATCCGGAAGACAAAAGACAGTCCTGTCATCCCTTCTTTCTGTCTTTTGGGCCAGACTTGTAAAGAGCCCCTTGTTTTGGTAGTGGCAGGTAGGCGGGTGTGAGTAAAAACCCATTCTATATGGATTATTAGGAAAGAGGCTGAAAATAGAGAGCTGGTATAGTCATGCCTTTATGTATAACTCTACAGTAAAGCCACATATGGGTGCACTTCCAGCCACCTCCTCTCAAAAAGGGTACCTTGGATCTGGAAAAGGTGGGTGAGAGGGCAAGAAAAATGATCTGGGGCGTGGGGTGCTGCTGCAGCAACTCCTGTGTGTAGAAAAGGGGTAAAATATTTGGGCCTTTGTTGTTTAGGTGGTTAAAGAGTACTAAGAGTGGGGAAAGGAGAGAGCTTTATAAAATGATGCATGGTGCAGAGAAAACAGAATCATGTTCCCCTCACCCAACAGAATTGTTTGGCGGGAGATCTGGGGGTGGAAAACCTATAACATAATGAAAATTCTGGATTGTAAGGAGGGGCGTTAGTGGTGGAGCATCTGCTTTGCATGCAAAAAGGTCCCCGGTTCAATCATCTGCAAGTCAGATTGGAACACGCCCTGCCTGCCATCCTAGACAGCTGCTGCCAGTCAGTGTGGGCATGTCTGAGAGCCAGATGGGCCATTTTTAAAAGCAGACAGGACTGGCAAACACATGGAATGGATGGAGCAACACAGAGGGTTTCGATCCTCCCAACAGCAACTTCAAAAAGAGAGGGGATGGGAAGGAGACAAAGCAAGCAGCTCAATAGGGAACATCCTATTTAAACAGTGGGGAAACTAACGTCAGATCCGTGGGAAAAGTTTTGTTTTGTTTACCACCAACAAGGGCAGAGGGTCCACAGATGGCTTCCACTCTTGCAGGAAACACCCAGAGGAAGTCCCTGCAGACCTCTCCCATGATCTTCACCTTGTCCCAACCAACGTCACCCTGCTGGTTTTTCTTCCTAGCACACTCTGTGGGTGGTATTTTCCCCATGATAAGGGTGATTTCCTCTCTAGCCTTATCACATTCCTGCAATCTGGCATTGTTCTGGTGGAGATGAGAGCACACACAGGCCCCAAAGCCCTCTGGGTTAAAGGTGGTGGACAACTCACGAAGAACATCAGACAAGCCCTGCTGGATCAGGCCATCTAGCTTCCCAGAGTAGCTGACCAGATATTCCCACAAGAGGCCCACAAAGAGACTGTGAATACAGCATTTATTATTAATGTATATCATCATCATCATCATCATCATCACCATCATTCATATTTATTAGTCGCTTTCCTCACAAAAGTGGCCCAAAGCAACTTACAAAAAACAGTGTCAGTCTGAGCAAGTATCTGTACATGAGACTTTCCAGGTCTGTTCTCTTAATCTCAACACAACTTATATTCAGGAAGATATTTGAGATCTGTGACCTTAAAAATAAAAAAAATGTTCTGGCTGCAATTTCCAATTCTACTGCTCTAAGAAAAACCAGTTAAATTCATCAGCAATTATTTTATATAAAGATATTCTTGAATAATCAGAAATGTTAGAAAGTACTCTGTTTTTGTCTCTAACAGTTCAAGACACCTCACAAAATAAGATAGGCAGTATTTACCTGTTCCCAGTATTTGCCATTACACAGCTAGTATACCTGAGGATACGCTACCTCTTAAAACTTGGGGTAGTTCCATTTTGCTGTCATGACTAATAGCCCTTGATCAACCTCTCCATTAATTTGCCTAATCCCCTGTGAAAGGCATCTCTGTTAAGTCTTGAGATCATCACCAGAGGCGCATGCCAGTGGTGGGTGGGGCAAGAGGCAGAGGTGGGTGGAGCAGCAGACATGTTTCTTACCTTGGTATATACCAGGTTACATACCAGCCGCACAAAAGACAGAAATTTACAAATACACACACACACTTTCATTCAGGCAAACACATTCCAGAATGCAATCCAGCCAGGAAAAAGGACTTGAGAAGGATGTGAAAAAGAAGCCGTGGTGGGTTTAGTATTGAGCAATGCGCCCCAAAAGTCAGGGCATCCTTCTGTCTCAGCAGACAATGGAGGAGTGCACCTTTTGGGGGTGAAGTCAAACCATTAGAAGGTTGCAGCGCCTGTGGTGGCTGTATAGACCGATACAGGAGAGACATGTTTTGTTGCAGCTAGTGAGGATAGAGGCATCCGAGTCTAGGAAGCTGCCTTGTTCAGAGTCAGGCCACTGGCCCACGGAGTCCTGTACTATCTACTATGACTCGCAGCGGCACTCTAGAGTGTCAGGCAGAGAGAGAGAGAGAGAGGCCTTTCCTGTCATCTGCTGCCCTTCCATTTAGAGTTCATATAACCCCCGTTTCTGGGCCCAGTTCAAGGTGCCCACTCATGTTAGTGTTTAATGCCCTAAACAGCCCAGGCCCCAAACACCTGAAAGAACACCTGCTGTTTTAAATTGCTTTTAACATTGCACTTAATTTGCTGTAACCTGCCCTGGAACCTTAGGGTGATGGGCAGGTAATTAATAATAATAGTAAATTATAAAATGGAGATGGCAGGGATTGAACCTGGGGCCTTCTGAATGCGAAGCAGCTGCTCCACCACTCAACTGTGACTCTCCTCATTTACCAATCACTTAAAAAAATTAAAAACAATAGGGAGGGAGAGAAGTGTCTTACTTCATTATGTATTTGAAAGCATTTTACAAACATTAATTTATATATATAGTAATGCTTAGAATGTTCTAAGCTTTCCAGGGGAATATCCACAACCATATATTTAAAGCACATGGGCTTCCCTAAAGAATCCTGGGAAATGTAGTTTACACATATATACAGAGAGAGAGAGGGTTACAAATAAACTACTGTTCCCAAGATTCTTTGGGAGGGACCCATGTGCTTTATGATGTGAGTGTGACCTCCTTCTTAGGCAAAGATTAGGCACCAACCAATTTAATGGCTCAGGAGCACTGAGGCAGAACATGCAAGGGGGTCGTATCTCGGTAGCAGTGGCAGAGCATCTGCTTTGCACACAGGAAAAGTTCAGCAGCCTGCTTCCCAGCACAGTCAACCAGAGGCCCCTGGGAATCTCCAAGCAGTGTGCTAAGTTGACAGCCTTATTGTCTGCCATTCAGCAGCTGGCATTCAGAGGTATACTGCCTCTGAATCTGGAGTTTCCATCTGGAAATCATGACCAGCAGCCATGGACAGCCTTATCTTACATGAATTTGCCCAATGGCCTTTTAAAGTCATGACAGCTCCACACCATCCTTTGCAGCAGGAAATCCTATGAATGTATAAAATACACATTGTCTTCCTCTTTCTCTCTCCCACTATAGTTGTTTAACCAGATACAGTATTGTTGTGTGACTTTATGAAGCCCAAGGGCCACATTCCCTTTCGAGCAAGATTCCAAGGGCCGCATGAGTTGAGATTGCTACCTTCCTCATGTACATTAATGCCACTATGTCTACTCTGCATATAACTTCACTGAAGACAGCCCTTTTTTCTTATTTCATTGTTAAACCCTCTGGTTTCACAAGCAAAACAGATGAATTGCCTCTTAAGACAATAACTGTGTTGCAGTGGAGATATGATTTCAAACTCTCGAATGTGACAAATTGACAACACAAGAGGTACAAAAGCCAGACAGAGTCAAGTAATAAGACCAGATTTGGTGGAGGGGAGCAGAGTTTTGGATTATTCTTAATAGGATTTTAAAAGTTTCATCCTTTTCGTTTCCTGTACAGAACAATGTTGCTCTGTGCTGAGTGCGACTCAGCCCAGGTGTAAATGGAAAAATGATTGGCTTCTCTTTCAACAAAGAGATTAAAACTTTTTTTAAAAAATAATTGAACAAGCCTGCTTTTCCTCTCCAAGCAATTTAGGAGCAACGACGACATAGCAGAGGGCCGGGGGTGCTGGAGCTTTGATTTATTTGCTTATATGGGATTTGTTTTACAATGGGGATCTCCACTGATTGTAAAGTCACAAAACTGTAAAGAAGGCAAACATTCCTGCCCAGCCAGAAAAATTAAACGCTGTCAATTATACAAAGGAGGCAGAACCAAATTCTATTCAAAACATGTGCCAATCAGCTGCGGGGCCTGGCTCCAGGATTTGAAGAGCCCACAAGCAAGACTGGGATGTTTGCTAAAACATTTGGTCATTTTGATTTTGCACTGTTCATGGAGCAGAGATTTTGGCTCCTACCCCAAACACACAAACACACAGATTTGTGTTAAGATTCACCTCTTTTAAGGCTGAATGGCTCCATCATTCTCCTTAGCTACTCTTCCCACCTCCCTGTCATGTTCCCCCACCACCATCCCGGCTACAGTGACTTCCTCCTTCTTGAACTAATCCCATGGATGATCTCACCCAACCAGAGATCACACAGATAACTGCTTTGATGCTAAACCTGGGTGCAGAACCTCTGGTTCACAGGCCTACTTAAACCCAAGCACAGGTCTCAATTTAGGCAGCCTCCCAATGAGAGCCCTAGAGAACCGGGATGGAGTGAAAAGGAAGTGGCTGCCTTCCATGCATAGTAAGCCATCTTTGAGGCGAGCAGAGACCACCTTTGCTGTGAGTCCTGCCAGACCTGTTCCCTGCTTGGCTGGCCTAGTTCCACCTGGGCCCTGGAGGACCTGATACCTAGGAGGCCTAGAGACTACAGTGGTATCTCGGGTTACATACGCTTCAGGTTACAGACTCCACTAACCCAGAAATAGTACCTCGGGTTAAGAACTTTGCTTCAGGATGAGAACAGAAATCGCATGGCAGCGGTGGCGTGGCAGCAGGAGGCCCCATTAGCTAAAGTGGTGCTTCAGGTTAAGAACAGTTTCAGGTTAAGAATGGACTTCCGGAATGAATTAAGTACTTAACCCGAGGTACCACTGTATCAGAATGGGGTACTGTTTCCGAGTTTTTGTTGGGAGTCAAGAATTTAAATTGGTAGACTACTATTGGTACAATGTTCCAGTGGCTTTGCTGATAGATTTTGTTGCTGAGATTGCATGAGAACAGAAAAGGAACCTGCTGGATCAGGCCAATTAATTTTGTTTAATTTTAGCGTATACTTGTTGAGACATTTTAATCTAATGTTTATGATGTCAATTGTCCAATGTTGTAAGCTGCCTTGAGCATGATTTACCGGTAACTATGGAGCATAATAGCACGAGAAAAGCCAATCGCTCATTTAGCAGGATCCCGTTCTCACAGTGGCCAACCAGGTCCCTATCGGAAGCGCGCAAGCGCAATGGTACACTTTCCACCTGTGGTTTCCAGCAACTCAGAAGCATCACTGCCTCCAAGCGTGGAGGCAGAACACAGGTGTTGTGGCTAATAGCCGTGGATAGCCTTATCCTCCTTCCATGGCATGAATTTGTCCAATCATCTTTTAAATGCATAATACAAATAAACAATGGCGATGCTAATGGCCTGGAAAACAACTGTGTTGCAGGGTATGCAAGATAGGGCACAATCTTTCTTCCAGCAGGATGTGCAGGAAGATTGGACACAGAAGAGAGACCTGTGCGCCACCAAAAGAGAGTAAAAGTAACCGCTAAACCTGTCAGTTAGCAGAGGAAGAAGCAAGAGAAAAATGAAATGGAGCAACATGCATGTTTCTAAAGGAAAAGCGGTGTGAAGGGAAGAATGGGAGGTCCTTAACTTCTTTCCTTGGTGCCTGATTGTACCCGAGCTCTACACACACACACACACACACACACACACACACACAAAACTGCCTTCCACCCCCAAGCACAAGAGGCCACCCATTTCTTGAGAAACACAAAGACTCCTGTTACTATCTAACTCAGAAGAGTTACATAGCTGGCATTCCAGCCTGGCAGACTTTCTACCTCAGTTAATCCACCTGACCCACAGCGCATGCCAGAACAGGTTAAAGGAGCTCCCGCTGGGAGAAAGAGGGAGAGATTTCAAGGGCCCTTTAGAAAAGGAAGGAAGAGAGGAGGAGAGAGAGAACGAACTAAGTCTCAGCTACTTGTATTTATGAAGTCTAAAAAAGAAAAGATGCAAGATGGATCAAATCTGGTCTGTCAAGATGCTTGGCCTCTTGTGGAAGAGAAGATTTGTTTGTTTCATGTTCCACCTTTCCTCCAAGGAGCTTTAGATGGGCATATATCTGAACAACAACTCCCAAGGTCACGGATGATGGGAGATGTAGTCCTGCAGCATACGAAGGACCAAATGTTCCCCACAGCTGCTCTAGGCCTAGCTCCCACAGGTGGTGATTTGTGTCTAGGTCACACCCTTTCAGGGAACAGACTCATTGTTCCTTAGTATTTCCAATGTTCAGGTTGTGAGCGCCATTCCTTACGTAGCCTAGGCTGTGTACAACCATCATATATTGAAAGCACATCGCCCCCACCCACCCAAGGATTTTATAAACTGTAGTTTGTTAAGGGTGCTGGGAACTGTAGCTTGGGGGGAGGGGGATACGGTTCTAAATATTCTTTGGGGAAAGTCATGTGCTTTAAACAGACTTTAACTCCTGCCTTTAAATGTTGTTGATGTCCTAAAAACAAAACTAAGCGGTTTTCATTGCTTTTGAATATTTTAAGTATTATTTCTGTAATATTTTAAATTGTAAACAGTCTGTGTTGATGTTTGCCACTCTAAAGAAAGGGCGGGATACCGAATTTTTAAGAAACAAACAAACAGATCTGTTATCCTTCCCTGATTTGTAAATGTCTGGTGCGTACACAGTTTAAGATGTTTCAGCAAGCTTGGGGAAAACCATAACATTTCCAGTACAAGAACCTATTTAGAGAGAGGAAAAAAACCAAGTGCAGAGGAGAAAGAATTCCTCCCCCCCAAAAAGCAGACCAAAATAGAGTGGGTATGCTCAGTGGCCATGGAATGAGTTGGGGAGCAGAAAAGCAGGGCTTGAGGGGGAATAGAACCCTGAATCACAACACTCCACACACTGCAATATTTGCACTTGCTTGTACAATATAAATTACACACACAGATAAAGCACTATGTTGAAAGCTCTCTCCCTAACATACTTATTTTCTCTATGCAAGGAGTGTTAGTGTAGTGCAGCCTCCCACAACATAGCTCCTTCCAGATATATTCTGGACTACAACTCCCATCATCCTGGACCACTGGCCATGCCAGCTGGGACAAAGAGAGATTGGGGTTCAAGAGTATTTGGATAGCGGCACCTCTCCACCTTGACCTTTGACACTTGAAATACATATGCATACAAATTTTTGGACACACTATTCTTGTGGAAATTTTTTTTAAAAGCACTGTATTTTCAAATTCCTTAAATTTAAGATTTAGTGCATAGGCAAAGGACTGTACGCTGCTTCAGACCCAAACAAATAAAAATTTATTATTATTAGAAAATAATAGTTTCCCAGGATTCTTTGGGGAAAACCATGACTGTTTTAAAGTGATATAAATGTGCTTTAGATGTATAGGGCAGTTGGGGCCTTTAGGGCACAGGACTTGGCAGGGGGTTGGACTCGATGGCCCTTGTGGTCTATTCCAACTCTATGATTCTATGACTGCTAAGAAATCAAATAAATCAACTGATAAATAATAATAACAATACAGAAGTCTGCTGTGAAAGCATTCAGTCTGAAGCACAACCACCCAGACGTATCCTCAGCTGAAACCTCCCCACCCTGCAAATCAGCCTTGAACACTGTGTTGATATGCCTGGAATCAGCCTAGTGTTGCATCCACTTCTCCAAGAAAAGGGGTCTAGGATCTTGGCAGCCCCTCTCGTCTTTGAAGCTGCTTGGAAAATCCCGCAGTCTCTAACAATAATAGGAGCTCTAATGCATAACTCCTGCAGGTTATGCAGGAAACCCCCAAGCATTACAATGGCCGCCTCCTCACGAAAAGAAAAGCATACTACCTTGTGGTAGTACTATTCCTGCCCACCTATCACAATTACAGTTTACCTTCCTACAGGGGTGGTAACTACAGTTGCCAAATTTATTTGCCTGCCAGAAGGGGCTTGGCTAAAGACCTGAAAAGAGAAGAAAAGGCTCAGGAGTTAACCCTACACAAATCTGGAGCAGAGTCCCTAAGACAGTTAGATGGCACCTTGAATGCAACTCCTGCAGCCAAGCTAGGGCCAAACGTATTGCTCTGCTTTGCTTTCAGCCACAACAGGGAAGCCGTACGGGAGATCTTTTTGTCTGGGCAGCCCAGAACCTACATACACACTGCCTAGATTTCTGCCCTGAGGCAGCCAACTGCAGTGCTGCTAATGCGGCAGTTGGTATTCACCCCCGGAGGCGCACTCCATTGTCTCTCGAGGCAGACGAATGCCAACAATACAGTTAAATATACAGGTAATGAATTATTGTGAATTTTTACTGAAATCTGTCCCTGCTACAGTTCCCCAGATTCTTTGTGGGGCTCAGGGGTCAAATGTGGCCCTCCAGGCTTTTCTCTCAGGCCCCTGAAACTCTCCACAGGCTACAACCCCTGCCCTGCTCACTGGCCTTCCTTTGCACTCCCTCCTGGAGTGTTTCTTTTTGCTGGAATGTGTGTCCTTCAACTCCCACAAAGCCTCTCGCTTGCCTGGATGGAGGATACAGGATGGGAAGGGGGAGGGGAGAATCTAGAAACCAGCCTACAGTACAAATGTAAACATCATGTTCATTGCTCCACTCGCTTTTGCCTCTGGCCCCGCCCACCCCGGCATACGGCCCCCAGGAAGTTGTTCAGAAGGGAATATGGCCCTCAGGTTGGAAAAGTTCCCCCGCTACGCTTCAGAGGCAGAATAGAGTCATACCTCGGGTTACATACGCTTGAGGTTACAGACTCCGCTAACCCAGAAATAGTACCTCGGGTTAAGAACTTTGCTTCAGGATGACAACAGAAATCGTGCTCTGGCAGAACGGCAGCAGCAGGAGGCCCCATTAGCTGAAGTGGTGCTTCAGGTTAAGAACAGTTTCAGGTTAAGAATGGACCTCCAGAACGAATTAAGTACTTAGCCCGAGGTAGCACTGTACACTACAGGGAGCTGGCTTCAGACATCAGGCCCATTGGCAGACCAACACGGTGTTACAGCTATGTCGGCAAATTGCTGGAACCTGCAGGAGGGGAAAGTGCGGTAGTGTTTTGTGTCCTAGCTTGCACGCTTCCCGTTGAGGCATCTGGTTGGCCAAGGTGAGAACAGGAAGCTGGACTAGATCTGGCCTTTTGACCAGATCCTCCCTGCAGGGCTCTTCTGATGTTATGTTAAGCCAACCCAAAATTTCCTGGCGCAGCCTCGTGCGCACACTGCAAAGTTTCCTCTCCTCCAAACATTTGGCAGGTATGTGCCAGTCCATGCCACCCGTGCCAATTGAGCTGTGCCTTTGCTCCAATGGTGGCTTGGGCAGGAACACCCAGGAATATCCATATTCTCTCTTCCTACCTCACCCTCCTTTGCAGAAATCAGGCCCTCAGGCCCTGAGCTCCGTCTTTTCCCGAAACATGCATTCCCCAGCTATGAGCGGAATGCTATATTGCCTCTGGACACAGGTCTGGGCATCAGCTCTTCATACATAAAGATATCAGGAGATATTTAAATATAAGAAGCCAGACACACTATGGGAGAGGGAAGGGGGGGGGAGAGAAATAGGGTGGGGAAGGGCTTGGAGAGAGGCAGGGATAATTTCAAAACAAAAAGGGAAATCTATGCCAAGAATAAACAGAGCAACCATTAATCAGGCTCAGGGACATAGGAAAATGTGTAAGGCCAGTGGTTCCCAATTAGCTCATTACTGAGGACCCCCTATTTTTCAAAAGCCAAGCCACGGACCCCTACTTTTGAAAATTTAGATAACTCTATGGTAGTTACCTGGGCAAAGCAATTTTTGAATAAAATGTGGGGTAGCCTCTAATAAACAAAGGATTTTAGGCACACTAAAAAAGAGACCATAAAATTTGTGATATTACCACAAATTTCCAATCCCAGGACAGTAGGAAAAACTTGTATCCATTGCTCCACTACAACTGAATAAATAAATAAAAAGCAACTGTGTCCCTAACTTGCAAGTGTTCTATATGCAGAAGGCTTTTTTATATGAGAGAGTATTCAAACATACTATTCCTTACTTGCAATCTGAGGTACTACATTTTAGCAAAACTTTACAGCAAATGGTTTTGCTAACTGATGGATCTTGCACCTTCAAGACATAGGTGAATGCTTGGTCGGGGCTTGATAACGTATTGGTGAAGTCTGAATAGAAAACAGCTGGAATTCTGTAATGTTGGTAACACCAGCAATATACTGCTGAGTAGACATGGGAAGGCCTGGAAAAAAACCAGTTTTTTTCCTTTTCTCCCCCCCCCCCCAAGCCGTTTTTTCCCCCAGAAAAATTGAAAAAAATAGTTTGATATAGTTTGAATATTCCACACACTATTTCCCTCCCCCCCCATTTTTCCGGGGGGGGGGGAGGCTTTGGAAAAAACCTTTTCCCTCCCCCCCCGCCCCCATTTTCCCCATTTTTTTTCCAGGCCTTCCAGCACCCACACTTTGGAGCTCATTGCCAACTGTCACCAGGCAGGTGCTCTTTCCGGCAACTGCTCAAAACATTTTCATTACAGCCAGCCCATCTGAACACGTAGACATGTGGTTTACTTCTTTTTAACCACTGCTGACTTTAATCATCTTTTGAATACTCTTAAATACCTGCTTTTAGCTGTGTTTTATCAATCATTTTAATATTCTGTTGTATATTTTTGTAAACTGTTTAGAAAGCTCTTACCATCATGTGGTTTATAATATATATACAAGTTCAATTAAAAAAGCACACACACTCCTTTTCCTTTCAAACAGAGTTTGAGCCTTAGTGCAACATACTATTTAGTAACTGGATGTTGGTTACTTCTGGGCCTGGCATGCAAAAAATTGCCTTATGCTTTGCCCCGGCTGTCCTCAGGTAGAGATGGAAAGGCCTGGGAGAAAACCGGAAAAATGGTTTTTTCCCAAAGCCATTTTTTAGAAGTCCATGAGGAAAATGACAAAGAGGAAGAGCAAGAAGAAATGGAAAATGATAGCAGTAGTTCAGAAAATGAGATAGAATAAACTGCGTGTATATGTTGTGTCTTCTGTTTTGATTTTAAAAAACCAACATTACTCAAAGGGTAGACCTTATATGGAGCTTACATATCGCAAGAGCCCTAAGAAACTGTGCCAGAGGTTTGTGCCCAATCCTAGCTCACTTGCCATCCAGCAACTCTTTCCCAAATTTTTCCCTGCCAGCAAGCAGGCCCTGGTAATGAGCAGAGGCTGGATGATCCATGGAAGGCTTTCACTGTGCAAGATAAGTAAGTTCCTGACAGTGGGTGGTGCCATGGAGCCCCAGGGGTCCCCGGACCCCTAACTGGGAGCCACTGAGTTAGGCCATTGGTCTATCTAGCTCAGTAATGTCTACACTAACCGGCAGCGGCTCTTCGGAGATCCTGGAAGTCTTTCCCAGCCCTTCCTGGAGATGCTGGGGTCAAACCCTGGGCCCTTCTGCATGCAAGACAGATGCCTTTCCCCTGCAAATCTACTTAAATGAGCAGGTAGGCAAGTGGCTTATTAGGGTCACAGTGGGGGTATACAGTGGTACCTTGGGTTACATACGCTTCAGGTTACAGACTCCGCTAACCCAGAAATAGTACCTCGGGTTAAGAACTTTGCTTCAGGATGAGAACAGAAATCGTGCTCTGGCGGAACGGCAGCAGCAGGAGGCCCCATTAGCTGAAGTGGTGCTTCAGGTTAAGAACAGTTTCAGGTTAAGAACGGACCTCCAGAACGAATTAAGTATGTAACCAGAGGTACCACTGTACAGGAATCCAGTTTTTGAAACATGGGGCTTAATCATGAAGGTGTGAAGAATTTAACTACAGAAATCAGATTATGGGGAGGGAAGGGGGTTGCCAAAGACTATTATTTTTTTTTTTCAATTTGCAAGAAGGATACAAACACTGAGCTAAACGCAGGATGGCGGTTCTTTATCTCTCACAGATATAAAGATGTCATAGAAATATTAAGCCGAAGCTTACGGCAGGCCTTTTCTGTCAGAGGTTTCCAACTGTCCTTGCATATCTGCCATTACGCAGCAGGGCTCAAAGACAGCATATTAAATACTGTGGTTTGCTGAGAGGTGTGCCACTACCACTTCACTACCTGCCAAAAGGTAACTAGGGAGGGAACTATTTGGACTTCATGAAATAACAGCCAAGAGATTGAGGATCCTGGAGGATCAGCTCTGTAGTGCTGAGGTTAACGGTGCCTGCTAACTTAACCCTGAGAGATAGTGAACAGCTTTGCAACATGGGCACTGAACTCAGTGCTAACCACGGTTCTTGAGCTGAAGATGCGGTTTGCAAACCTGGGCTTTAATTACATTTAGCAATACCTGTGCGCCCAGCTGAATGCTAACCATGGCTAATTAGTCAAGGTTTTGCAATCCTGGATTTAACCATGGCGAGCACAGCAGGTGGTACAATGTAGCTCTGGCCCAAAAATTAACTGCTAAAATATTAATAGAGGGAGCATTGGAGGAGGCAGAGAAGAGAGGGGCAGATCTGATGAGGTCACAGCACTTTCCCCAGCTCCTATATAAGCAGCTTCCTGCTGGATCAGGCCAGTGGCCCACCTAATCGAGAAGAATATAGTCATTGTGGATAGTAGGCACTGATCCCCTATGAATAGCATCTACCATGTTAGAAGAAATTGAGGGTTGCATCAAACTAAGTTCTATTTACAATGCAACAGGAGAGATGTACTGAAATAAACAGATCTAATCATGTCCATAGCAGTGGCTAGAACCCTGAGGGCCAGAGCACTGGGCAGGGGGGGAAACCCACCACCCCAGGAGGAAAAAACCCTCTACCTTCATTAGCTGATGCAGCTCCTTTTGAGTACCTGTCTGCTGCACAGGTTCTGTGTTTAAAAACAAAACAAAAAAGCCAAACTGGTTCCAGCAGATGAAGGGCTGAAATTAAATCAAATGATCTCACTGGAAGAAAAGCGCCAGAGCGCCTTCCCACCCACCCACAAGAACTGGCCGCTGTTTCCTCCGCAGTGTTTATGATCTTGCCAAGATACAGCCTGCAGAGCTTTATTAATCGCTTTGGATGTTTCTTGGGTCATTTTCTCCCAACTTCCCCGCTTTGAAGATGTAGGGCACTAGGCGCTCCAGTTAAACTATATGCTAATCGTGTTGCCTGTAATGAGATCCCGCTCATCCGCTTTAAAGAAAAAGGGAAAGAAATTCAGCACCAGCAAAAACAAAAGGAGACAGAAAGAGAGGAGAGAGCATGAGAAATAGATTAAGGAACCTGTTTGTCGTTTGCTTGGGAGGAGGAAAAATGGCTGGGGGACTAATTTAAAACTCAGCTTAAAACTCCTTTGCCCCCTTCGGCTCTCTCTGAAAAATAAATCATTAGCATTTCTACCATTAGGGAGTTCTCCCCACACACAGACACGCTCGATCATGTGTTTTTTCCTCTATTATTATAAGCAGCAGAAACTTTATTTTGAAAACAGAAGAGAATGGGACATAGGAAACTGTTTTACACAGAATACAAGCTCAGTGTTGTCTACTCTGACTGGCAGCAGCTCTCCAGGATTGCAGTCAGAGATGTGTGTGCAGAGAATACTCATAAGAACGGTCATGGCACAGCGGTGAAGTATGTGCTTTCTTTGAAAAAGGCCCCAGGGTTCAATCCCCAGCATCTCCAAACAGAGCTGGGAAATCGCTCATGCCTAAAACCACGAAGGGCTGCTGCCAGTCAGTGCAGCCCATACTGAGCTAGATGGACTGGTGACACTGGCTCACATTAGGCAGCTTCCTGTGTAGTTTTTTTAAAATACAGGGGAAAACCAAGGGCAATCAACAGAAACCTCCATACACGCTCCATCTGTATGAAACTACCATGCAGGGGCAAGCAGACAACCCTACAATAATCCTGCAAAATCTAAGAGCAGCATGCACTTGCTCACGGCCATCTTATGTTTTCAGACTGAACGCAGATCCCAAGTGGGCTGTTTACAGCTCCAGTTGACTTGCACAACTCCATCCACACCAGAGATTGGCCCCTTGATGCTCCCTTTAATAGCTTCCAACCAGACGCCCCCGTTTAGGTTTGCTCAGAGCACCCGTTTTTGCCAGCAATACACACTATTGATTCGCTTGCATTTTCTCTTTAAGCCCCTTCCCCACCACACTGCCAGAGCTGTGGGTGCCCCTTGTCTGAAACCCCGAAGAGCCGCTGCCAGCCAGTGTACTGAGCTAGGGAACCTTGGTAAGAGTTAATACTTATCATCCCTTTGCTCTGCGTTCTTTGTGCTTTTTGTCTTTGAAGGCTGTGACCGTTTGTGGTTTACATTTCTGACTCTCTTGTTTCTTTTCTTTTTGTTATGCTTGCAACTTTTGTTGCTGCTGCCTGTTAATAAATTAATTTAAAAACAAAAACTACCTAACTAGATAGACAAATGGTCCCAACTCATTACGAACAGTATTGGGTGAAAGGTGGGGGAGACCAATCAGCCAGGGCCAGTGGCTGGCAGAGCAAACTCACATTAGCTATGCCTCCATCCTCTTATCTGCAGTCTTCTTCAAGGGGCAAAACTGAGACTATGGAGGACGACACTGACAGCCAGGACAACACCCTGGACAGGTTGCAAGTAAGAAAGCAGGCAGGTGGGTTTCTGGCTGAGGTCAGACCGTGCCCCACTGCCCCAGGCCCTGCCAAGTTGTAAGGGCACCTTTCTATAGGATACCCATGTGAGCTACCAGCAGCTAACCAGGGCATCCTTGATCTTTTAAGATAGTTGAGTTCTCTCCACTAGCTTGGACCGGTTCCTAACGCAGGGTGCCAAACGGTTGCAATGGACATCCATAAAGAAAGGAAAATGTCAAGCAGCTCAAAAATCCCTCCAGGCTGGCGGGAAAGAACAAGGCTCAGTCAACCCCCCCCCCAACTCTGCTTCTTTATGTCTCTGCACCCCCACCCTGCGACAGACATACACAAACACAGACACAATAAAATCAGCTGCAAATCAAAATAGGCAAAGGCACAGCCAGTCCTCTGGATCACTTTAGGCTAATTAACATCCTCTGCCAAAAATAAAGGCGGGGGGAGAGTCAAGGCAGAGGTAGACTAATATTAGATGGGAATGAATTTACCCAAGTCTTGTAGGAATATTTAGAGCCGCAATGCCATAGCAGAACAGGGGGAAGGAGGAGGAGGAAGAAAAGGCGGCGGAGTGCGAGAAATGAAGGAAGCTAGAAGGAAGGGTTTAAGGCAGGGTGGTCCAACACAAGTGGCCCCCACCTTCCCAAAGCCAGGTAAGCGTGCTGGGATTTGGGAAGGAGTTGTGAGGGCTCTGACAGGGTCCTCCTTCTCAAAGCCTAGTTACTGCTTTCCCAGCTTTGGGAAGGAGGGCTTTAAAAAGGTAAAGGTAAAGAGACCCCTGGCCATTAAGTCCAGACCTTGTCAAAGCACCATGCCTCCTTGCCAAAGCCCAGCATCTCACTTAGCCATCTTTAGGAAGGCTCGCTCCTGCCTGCCATGCAACAAGGCAGTGTGCGGCCCTCGAGTTCCATGTCAAAGTACTCTTGCGGCCCACTCGGTATGAAAAGTTGGGCTGCCCTGGTTTAAAGTAAACCAGGCATCCCCCGATCTGACTCAAATTTCCTCCCCCGCCCCGCCCCTAAAACCCTTATTCAGCATTTAAGTGTGGCCTGGTGAGAGTCCTGAAGGCCAGACAGAGGGACCTGGAGGTTGTATTTGGACCTTAGGTTCCAAAACCCACACCTATAGAGAACCTAGTTCTTACCGAGCTGATAAACCTGTCTCTCAGTCCTATTCTCCAATTTTGGGTCCCCGGATGATGTTGGACTACAAGGCCCACTGTTCACAGTGACTAAGAGCCAGGTGATTATAGCCAACGGGTCTCCAACCCTTGATGAATTACAGACTTCCCCTGCACGTGAAGACTGGCTTGAGCAGATAAGACCAATAGTGGGTCCAATGGTCAAGAAGGCAGTTTCTGCCTGTGCTGGACTGGGGGGCAGCTGGGGCTCGTCAACCTGGGAAGGAAAGGGTCAACGAGGAAAAGGAAAACTCATCCTAAGCCTCAGCTGCCTTGTGGGATATCTTCAGAAGAAAAGGCTAAGGAGGAAACCCTACACAAAACCAGAGTGGTGTCCCTAAGATGGTTGGATGGCGCCTTGAATGCCTCCTTCAAGCAACTCCTGCAGCCAAGTTGGTGCCAAATATATTGCTCTGTCTTCCTTTGGACCGCCGGGGTGCTGCTAACACAGTGGTTTGACTTCACCCCCGGAAGCGCACTCCATTGTCTCTTGAGACAGATGCCAAAAACGCAGCGGTGTCGGCTACCTGTTGAAACTCTACAGAGCATCTTGGTCTCAGGGTACAATCTGAAAGCAAGTGAGGCCACCACCTTGCCGAAGGTAGCATTCTTACTGGTGGCCTGGATGAGACAGTGCCCAGGAGGGTCTTAACAATCAAAATGGCAGCCTTGTCTGTAGCGAGAACTTGCCCAGGGTTCTGAAACTGTCAAGGTTGAGCCTTCCATAACTTAACCTAACTGCTAATCTAAATCCTAATGAGAAACTTTAATATGCTTGAACCATAGTCATTTGCACCACATTGTGACATTAAGAATGTATCTCACTTTCCCTCAGAGATAATAAGGCACTACCAGAAAATGCCATTTCAACTGACCTTTCCGAAGAATACACCTTGATTAGCAGGTGTCTATATTTTTCTCTCTAGGTGTGTGTATGTTTTAATCCCCTTCATTCCACTGGGTGTTCCTCCCCCCCCCCCCAATTCATCATCATCTCCATTTACAAGGAGGGAAAAAAGAAAGAAAGCCAAGCCTACAATTATCGCCCCATCAGCTTGATGAATATCACTGTGGAAAAAAAATCTTATGCAAAACTTGTGGTATGCAGACTGGAAAATAGTGATGAGGTCCCTGTTGAGCTCATGTTCAAACTTTGCTAGATTTTAAAGTCAACAGGGGGTAAAACCGAGTTTTGGGGAAGGGGAAAAGGGAGAAACACTACCTTCCACATGCTCTTTTAGGCTTTTTTTCTGGGGGGGGGGGGGGAATATTAACTGACTTTGTAGTTTGGCGTCAAAAGAGCCCACTCAGGGAATTAACCAAATTGGGCATAAATAATTGAAGCGTCTCGAATCGTATTTCCCCGCTAATCAAAGAGAGTGGCTCAGTGTATAGCTGAAGAGGCAAATATATAGAAAAATTAAAAAGAGAGGCAATTTTGATGAGGGAGGAGGAGAAGTGTGATGTGCCAGCTGAAAAGAGATCAAAATGGATTCTCTGAGACCCTTTTGCTTAGAGAAGGGTCCTCCCCTCAAATTTGTTCCTGTGTGTCCCTGGGAGTCATGTTCAAGGAATGTGGGTTTTTAAACACAGATGCATACGGAACATATAACAAAGGTAAACACGCCAAAGCCGAACTCACACTTCAGGGCAAGGCTGTGAGGGAAAACGGCAAGCCCAGGCAAGCTCTGTGGAGGTGCCTGGTTTCCCCAGGGACTTCAGGACAGCAGTGCGCAGTAAAGAGGACACAGGCTGAAGTTGGAAGAGGAAGACAATCTTCGGCCGAATGTCTTGGTATTTAGCAAAGTTTATATGCCGCTCGATTGCAATAAAACCTCCGAGTGGTTTGCAATAAAAAATAAAAAAATGCAAACACTGAAATGATCAATAAAAGGTATTTTAAAACATTCAAAAGATAATGGAAATCAATAGGAAGCTAAAAAGAGATTAAAACACATGCCAGCGTTGTACACATTGATATAGGTTTGCCTAAACAAAATGTGATGTCAGTAAGCAGAGGGTTCCAAACTGTAGGTTCTACCACACTAATATTGGTTTCTTACAAGTCCTGAATCAGTCTTATGTGACACTTGTAACAATGTCAGTTCTGCAGATTATAGCGGTCAAGTGGGGTAAGGCGATCCGGGAAGTAAGCAGGAATAATAAATAAAAGAAAACTCAAAAGATTCCAGGTTAAACATATCAAAATAGAATTTACCAGAGAAGTGTAGTTTAGGACTTGAGTGAGACCAGGGTTTCTCTCTTTCACTCCAGATGCTAAAATTTGCACAGGAAAGTTGGAGGTTGGTGTTCCCCTTGCTTTTCGGATATGGCCACCTTGCATGCATTTGCGTCGGAGGGTCCCAGACTGTACCCCTCTAGCATCTCAGATGGGAGGTGCTATGGCTGTTGGGAGTTGCAGTCTAAAACATCTGGAGGGCACCATTAAGCTCAAAGTCCTTGTATAGCCCCCGCCCCACCAAAAAAAGAGAGTCGTGATTCTGAAAAGGAGGGCCGGATGTTGCCAAGATCTTCAGTAGTGACCCCAAGGCACTGGCCAAGCCAATTGTTAACATTACATGTTTCTTCTCAAAACAGAAGTAGCTCATGGGCCACAGGCCAAATAGCCTGACAAAATTGCATCAGGCTAGCAGAGCAAGAACGGTTGGGAGTGGAAGTGGGGGCTCGGGGGGTGGGAGGGGTGGGAGAAGAAGAGACGGAAACAGAGGAGTTTAAAAAATAAAAAAGACACCTGGGTCATTAACCAGAGAAGTTGTCTTTACTGATCCCACAGAGGGGAAGGAGAAGAAAATTCCATGTGCAGTGGGTAGGAGGCAACAGCAAGAAGCAGACAAATTTCCTCCTACGCAAGATTAAAACGCAACCCCACTCCACATCCAGCTGTGGTTCACATTGTGCTGCCACAGTCTTTGGTCATAGTGGCCAACGGGCCCATTAATAAGGCAGGCTGTGGAACAAAGTGGTAAAGTCTTAGGTGGACGACAGCAAACAGATGGCTCAACAGATAGAGAATGAGACTCTTAATCTCATTCATTGTGGGTTTGCCACATTGGGCAAAAGATTCCTGCACTAGATGGCCTTTGTGGTCCCTTCCAACTCTGCAATTCTTTGATTCTATTCTATGACACCACTTTGCAGACTGTAGGGGTGTCAGATTCATGCAGTCACATGAAATAACATAAACCAATCCCTGCAGGTAAAACCAAGTAGATCAGAAAGAGAAGGTACTAGCCCCACCCACTCAGTGCTATATACAGTGGTACCTTAGGTTACATACGCTTCAGGTTACAGACCACTCAGTACCACTGTACTGATTTCCTGCTTTATTTTGGTATTGGTCTCACAGAGAGGTGGAGAACCCCTTTCAGCCTGAGGGCTGTATCTCCTTCTCAGCAACCTTCCAGGGGCTGAAGATTTGTGGTGGGTGTGGCCAAAGGCCCAAGTAGGTGGGGAGAATAAATGCAAATTTGTACACTAGGCTGTTTTCTACATACAGTGGTGCCTCGCAAGATGAAATTAATTCGTTCCGCGAGTTTTGTCGTCTTGCGATTTTTTTCGTCTTGCGAAGCATGGTGTCGGGAAAGTTTTGGAAAAGCTTCAAAAATCACCAAAAACCTCAAAAAAGGCTACCACACCACGTTCTATGAGTTGCTCCTCGAAGTCAAGTCACAACTGTATTAACAGTGTTAAGAAAAAGGAAACAAACTTGCAAGACGTTTTCGTCTTGCGAAGCAAGCCCATAGGGAAAATCATCTTGCGAAGCAAGTCAAAAAACCAAAAACCCTTTCGTCTAGCGAGTTTTTTGTCTTGCGAGGCATTCGTCTTGCGAGGTACCACTGTACATGATCAGAGATCAAAGGCATAGTACAGATAGGCAAAAGCACTCAAGGAAGGTGTAAGGCAGGGTTGGTGAGGGTTGTGGTGAGGGGAGCATTCCAAGGGCCAGATAGAGAGGTCTGGAGGGCCATAGATGGTTATTTCAGTTGCAAGGAATCATTCAGCTGCAGAGAGTACACCTGCCTATTATTCTGAAAGAAAACAAACACACAACTTTCCAAATTGAAAAATAAATCTTTCTGGTTTAATTTAGACAGATGCTAATTGTGGGAGGTTTTTTTGAGGAGGGCAAATATTCTAATATGTATCATGTAGCAGGCAGGCATCCAGTAGCCCCCTGAAGCCTCCACAGCTATTTAAGCCCCCTCCCCACCCCAGAAACCTCCACCCATAATAATCTGAGCAGCAGGAGTTCCTCATAGCTAAGCTACCATTTTTCACAGCTGTTGGAGGAACTTTCTCAGCCTCTTTCGAAGATGCAGTGGAAGCCCGTTCACGCCAAAAAGAACAACAGAACCCCACATTTTAAGGAAACAAGGCCTCCAAAAGGATCAGTTGGGGGGGGGGAAAGGAACACCACCACAAAAAAGGCCAAGGAAGGATTAAGAGAGAGAAGAGCAGGAGGCTTTCCAGAGAGAGAGAGATGCCACGCTCAGGGGCAGGAGCATGGGAAAGAACGGGACCCCGGATTCACCAACCGCTGGCCTCCATGCCAGCGATTTCCTTGCTCGGAGCCACCCTCCAGGAGACTCTTACAAGCTCTTTTAAGGACTCTGAAAAGGGAATTTTGCACGGGCCGCTTTACAAGAACAAAGCCTCTCAGTATTAAGAGGGAGCCTGTGCAAGGGGAGAGAAGGAAGAAAAGGAGGATGGAAAGTAATAAAGAACAGGCAGGAAGAGAGCAAATAAATAAAAGTGGAAACATACACACAAACTCATCATGCAGACAAGTCGCAAGGCAGCCTTCTCCAACCTGGTGCCCTCCTCATGTTTCAACTACAGTTCCCATCAGCCTCAGCCAGTGCAGCTGGGGAAGGCTGTTCTAAAAGCTCAAGGTGTTCTTGTCAGTCCATAGAGCCCTTAACAGCTTGTGGCCAGTTTACCTGCGAGATCACTTTACCCCATATATTTACCCACTCAAGCACTTTAATCTGCGCAGCTGGGTTGCAGGTGCATAGGCGCCGACTCCATGGGGCCTGAGGGGCCCCGAGCCCCCTCAAAAATTCGTTTGGGGGGGCTCTGCCCCCCAATAATCTCGGGCGCCCCTCCAGCAGAGTGCCACCGCCGCCCCTCCCCCAGCCCAAAATGCACAGGGTTGGGCTGCATGCCTCCTGCCCTCCCTCCCGAGCAAAAGCTCCACCCAATTTCCTTCGGAGCTGATTAATAGGCGCAGCACGCTCTCCCCTATTCGCTCACGAGGAGGCGGCGCCACTTTATCTGCATATTCATGAGCTTATTTATTATTCATGAGCTTTCGCGGGCTCCACCAATATTTTTTATAAGTCGGCGCCCCTGTGCAGGTGCCACATAATACCTGTAGGAAACTTTAGGTCTGGCAGCACCCACACTTTGGAATTCCCTGCCTATTCACATCAGGCAGGCCCCTTCACTGAACTCTTTTCAGTGCTTGCTGAAAACATTTTCATTTAGGCAAACTTATCCACACACAGAGAATGCTGAAATGTGTTTTAATCTGGTTTTTAGTTTATCATTGATTGAATGTTTTAAATAAGTTGTTTATAAAAATATCTTTTATGGATGCTTTATTCTTTTTGTAAACCACTTAAGAGATTTGCTTGTGTGTTTTCTTTTACAATTGAGTGTTCTATAAATTCTGTGAAATAAATAAAATAAATTTTAAAAAGAGCCAACATGATAAGATGGATAGGGTACCAAGACCCCAACTGGCCATGGTGCTCTATGCTAGTTATGAACTCTCAATCTGTCCAACCTCACAGGGTTGTTGGGAGCACAAAATGGCCCCATGTTTTATTCTCCTTGAAGGCTGAGTATGATGAAGTAAGCATATAGAAGTTCTCGGGTCAAATGTTCTTCTCCTCGCAAAAATGGCCAGCGTGGAAGGCAGGCATTATTTTATTTTATTTTTATCAGTTCACTATTTTGCCAAAAGACGAACACAAGCATCTTAGTCATATTCAGAACCCAGCAGAAATAATACGCTCTATGGGCTAAAATCTAGAAGGCTTAGGAAAACTAAAAGATATTCAATTGGCACAATCGGAACTTTAATGTAGGCAGCACAAGGCAAATATTGCTGGGGAGGGCATTCCATAATTGGGGTGCCACCTCCAAAAATGCCCTCTTCTTTATGTAACCACATACCTCTTTTCTTTTAGGTAGGGGAAACTGAAAGCTGGTCTCCTATGAAAATATGATGGTCCATGCAAGTATATAGGCAAAGCTCGGCTCAAGACATCAAGACACGAAACAGAAGAGCAGCAATCAGAACAGGGGCTGTATTTCCCCCAATATATGAACCACACATGACCAGAACACCAAAACTTACCAACCCCATTTGCAGGGTTCATTCCATCAGTGATGCTAAAAGACCAGCTCCAACAGGAACTGTTTCTATGCCAGTTGGTCATTATAACAACTGTTTCTGAATCTGGGCTTTCTCCCTCTTCCCTCCACATCTCTTCTCCCTCTTGGGTCGTGTTTTTTAGATTGTAAGCCAGTGGGCAGTCTTGCTTCAATTTATTTTATGTATACCACTCTGGGAAGGGTAAAGAAATTGTTACGTACCTACGAATGCTGCAGATAGCTTTTAGAAGAGGCATCTGCCCATCCTTGTGCACAGAAAAGAATGAATGCCTCTTCTCAACACAGGCGTGCATCATCTAAAGACAAATAGAGGCTCTTTGCTCCATAACTGTACTTTTATTGATATGCAAGATTTATGCAGATTTAATCAAGTCGCTGATTAAAATTCGCAAAAATCAAACAGGTAATATTTCTTTGATCAGGTTAAGTGCCCTATACAGAGTCCTTCTTCAGGTGTTCAAGATGTTCAAATAAGACGATGTTACATGTAGAGACAGATGTTAACCCAGTAACATTGAGCGATCTGTAAAAATAAAACCAAGGTTTCAGCAGGACCTACCGCAGACTGGATTATACATCAAATGGCATTCTGTATGCCCTCGTTTAAATTATTCCCACCACTTCCTCCTCCTCTCCCCTACAAGTACTGATATCTGGAAGCTTGTTTCTGATCATGAGGTAGGGCAGGAATTGTGATTGACCTGGGGTATAATCAGAGTTGGAAGGGACCCCTGCAGGCGATCTAGTCTGACCTCTAGATAAATCCAGAGGCAGAGTTTCCCCAGCACACTGCTGTCCAGCCTCAGCTTAAAGACACCCTAAGAGAGTCACCCTACTCATCCCTCTAGGAAACTGCTTTCATTCATCAAGAAGAGTCTCCTAGTATTCAGCTGAAATCTAATGTCTAGGTCCACAGTTTAAAGTTGGCTCGTTTCAGACAAACCATAGTTAAAGATTAACCACAGTCTGTCAGGCTCTGATAGCACAACAAGCCACAGTTAACCAACAACAGAAGTGAAAGCTTCCGAATTTTTCTTCAATGACACATTGGAAAGGGAGAGGGGAGCATACAAACTTGAGGTCAGGATGGGATTGAGCACATCATGCTAAACCATGGTTCACTGTAATGCAGCAGAGATTAGGAAGGAAGATCAGAACTGATTTAGAAAATTGGATTGCACCGTCTTATACAGATAGATTCTAGAGGTGCAATGTTTGGAAATTATGTGGGCATATCCACTGATATATTATTTTGGCCTGAAGTTGCTTTCAGTGTCAAATTTGTACTGGCAAAACCACTGATATCTACAGATGTCCATGGGCTTCTAAATTATATTCCTGCAGCGTGGGGATTAATGGCAGGACAACAGAAGTGGATTTTGAAAGCCTTGCACTTGGAGCCTGGAAGCAGGAACACCCACCATCTATGCCCTAGCTACATTTGAACACAATTCTTATAAGCATCAGCTTCATGTAAATTCCTGTCTGGATGACTTGTAAAGATTTATACGTTTAAATTAAGATGCATGTATTGATGATGATTATATTTCTACAGAATGCTCTCCAGGGCCCTAGAGCCATCCCATCAGCATGAAAGGGGAGCCCTATAGCCACTGAGAAGAAGTCTTCTCACCCTTTATGCTGAATGGAGCCAGTCTCGAACAATCGCAGAAGGGAGTGTGGCTGTAGCCATCATGTAGGGACCCCACATTTCTGAATTTGCCACTCACATTGCTGTATCCCACAGGTGCGACAGAACATGAGGCACCACCAGCTTGATAGGTGCCTGACCCCAAGCGACACAAAGCTCTGCGGCTTGGTTCAAGGTCCACATGACTAAGAGAGCAACAATTGCAGCTGAGTCAAATCCCCAGGAATGAACTAACATTTTGCCCTCACAGGGCAGTCTGTCTCTCTCCCCCCCCCCCCTTTCTTATCTCCGTTTCCTTCCACAGAAACCTCAACTTGAGAGTCAGCCGCACTTGGGCCGTACACAAAAAATACTAACTTTCTTTGCAGCCAACAATCGGAAGGAAATAAAGAGACACTCATCCTGATGGGAAATCGGAGAGGGATTAGTCAGGTCGGGTGAGGGGGAAGGACCTTTCAAATAAGTGAAGGAAAAGAAGAGGGAAGCCAATACAGAACATTAGAAATCTCAGCTCTGAACCAAAGAGTCACCAGTTCAAGAATCAAATGCATATGCCAAAGTTTCCCAGACTTCTAATACCTTAGAAGCATAATGGAAGCCCTTGAAAAATCAGATTTGGCCCCTGAGCCTTTCGGGTGCCTGGCGTGGATTTTTCTCTTCCCTCCTCCTCCTCCTTTTGTGTCATATCTCTTGGATTGTAAACCTGAGGACAGGGGCTGTCTTACATTTAATTGTACAGGTTTTTTTTATTAACCACTGCAGTTTATTATTGTTGTAGAAATATTTTTTTTTTTAATTAAAAAGGTACAAATCGTATGTAAGCTACTCTGGGAAATTTTCTCAGCTGAAGAGAGGGATAAAAATGTTCTAGTAATACTAATAATAATGGCAAGAAGATCATTTCAGCCTCAAGTCTTTAGGAGGCTTCCCCCCCCCCCTTCTTTCTTGTTTGTTTCAGAGGCCCCAGAAAGAGAGGAGTAGAGGCAAAGACTGACTGGAATGTTTATTTGCTGGCTCAACCAGGATTCCAGCAGCCTTCTGTCTTATTTGCTCACCTGCTCCTTGGGCTGAATTTGTGGGCTCTGCACGAGAAGTGGATTTCTTTTCAAAAAAAGAGAAACTCACACAGAAAAATCAATACAGCCTTTGGGCAGAAGCATGAAGTCAGGTACATTTCAGAAATGCAAGCCCACATGTTCCTAAGCGACATTGGATTAATCATGGATCATACTGGGGGCCACCTCCTACCAGTAAGAACATCATAAAAGCATATGAAGAGCCTACTGGATCAGGCCAACGGCCCATCAAGTCCAGCATCCTGTTCTCACAGATGCCTATGAGAAACCCGCAAGCAGGACTTGAACACAAGAGCCCTCCCTCCTCCTGTAGTTTCCAGCAATGGGTTTTCATAAGCAGAAGCACCTCCAGTTGTGGAGGCAAAGTATAGCTAGTAGCCATCGATAGCCCTCTCCTCCAAGAATGTGTCTGATCCTCTTAAGCCATCTAAGGTTAGTGGCTATCCCTGCCTCCTGTTCCATGCCATGCATAATTCTATCTACTTCTATCATGTCTCCTCTTACTCGCCTTTTCTCCAACCTAAAACGTCCCCGGAATTGCAACCTTCCTTAATAGGGGAGTCGCTCAAGCCCCTTGATCCTTTCAGTTCCTCTTCCAGCTCTTTTTATCATTTTTGAGGTGAGGCGACCAGAACAGTACACAGTATTCCAAATGTGGCCGGCACCATAGTTTGGTATAACACGGCATTAGGGTATTGGCAATATTATTTTCATTATCAGATGAAACATCGGGGCAGTCAACTAGAGGGGAGCAAAAGTGTGCTTCCTTCTACAACGAGGCTCCCAAATTCAAATTGGAAGACAAGGTTCATCTAGTCCGGAACCTGCTTCCAACAGAGGCTGAAAGAAAGAAAAAGTATACAAACACAATAGCAACCCCTTCTTTTTAAACTCCGTCCTCCAAAGCAAGTGTTAGCAAGAGGTAAACTGCCTCTGAACATGGAAGCTCCATCTAAAGCTTATGCTCCAATTGGAACACATTCGATTTCACCCTGTGCCCTGCTTCCCAAGTCAAGATTCCAACTAATGCCCAGCAAGATGCAAAACCATTTACAGTTGCCGCTCTCAGAACTGCTTCCCATTCCATCAAAAGATTTAGGGTCCAGAAAGCAAAATCCAGCCGAGCCAAAAGTTTCACCATTTATAACACCACAGCCTCATGGGACATGGTAATCGGGTCATATACCACAGAAGCACAAAATGTGGTACCATGTGCAGAATATTCAGCTGCCTGCCTATGCTGGTTTTTTAAAGAACACGCATCAAGTTCCTAGTCCTTCGTGATTGTGAAATCGCGCTTTAAAGAATGTGAGAGACCTCTGGTGAGATCTCAGAAGTTGGAGAGGTGGCTGAATGTGATTTCTAGTGGTTGGGAGGGATCTTCAATGTCCAGCACAGCACTCCTCCACCCAACCCGGACTAACGGAAGCAGAAAAAAAAAACAAAGCAGCAAAAGTGGTGTAGAAATAACAAGTTATTTGCTTGAGATATGCAGGACTGCAGAGGGCATTTGCCCAAACAGACCGAAACCTTTCAGTATACACAAAATCTAGCCGTGCAGGACAGGCAGGTTGAAATCTGCACACTTTAGGCAAAATCTGAACAGCAAAAACAACAACAGACCTACCTTCCACACAGTGCTCCACCTCTTCCAAATTGCGCAGTGTAATCCGCATGAGGCTTGAGTTGAGCATCAGTTCGTTCTTGTGAGCAGGCCACATATAATGTGGGGCAGGGTTGACGAAGAAAATCCGGGTGTCCCCTGTAGACACCTGGTTGTCGCAGATCAAGGGGTCCCCAAATCCCCCAATCATGACTTTGTTTCCACCTTCCAGGAGGATCTCGTGAGTCACAACCTCTTTGCCCTTCAGATACCGCCAGACCCTCACCTGGAGAATGAAGAAGAAGGCAGGACATATATTATTACAAAAGCCCATCGATGATGTGATGGTTGAGATAGGTGAAGAACCTCAGGCCTGGTGAGGGGCGGCTACAGGCTTCTCTGTCAGGACCTCAGGACTCTTCCCCCACCTCACGTCCCATCCCTGGGGCTTTGCACCCTCCTCAGGTGTTTTTGCCTGGCTGAAATGTGTCCTTGAACTGCCTTTTGCTTGCCTGGACAAAGGGACTGGAAAAACTGAGCTACTGTGCAATGATGAAATTTGCATTAATTGACCTGCACACTTTTGGCCCTGCCCACTGCTGGTATGTGGCCCCCAGAATGTTGTCCACAAGGAAATGTAGCCTCTGGGCTGGAACTGGTTCGGAATCAGGGCTATGGGAGACCTCACATTCAGAATCAGTGTGCCACCAAATATCAGGAATAGGAGGAGGAGAATCCAAGTGGCCACTCTGGGGGGAAAAATGCCTTTCTAGTGAAACAAAGGCTACCTAAACATAAGCAAATGTTTGCTCCTATTTATCCATCCCCAACAGTTGAGACTTAAAAGATGGAAAGCTCCTTAGAGAAACAGACATGTCTGCTCCCTTACATCACTTTGTCAAGTGCATGCACTTGAAAAACACAGTAAATACTTCTGTGATGACAAACCTTTGTTAAGTGTTATATCCTTGAAGGGTTGTAGCTCTGCTTTGCATGCAGAAGATGGCAGGGTCAATCCCCAAGTATGGCTGGGACTGTTGCCTACATGAAACCCTGGATAGCCACTGCCAGCCGGTGCAGGTAATACTGAGCTAGATGGGACCAATGGCCTGACTCTGTAGAAGGCAGCTTCGTATGACCCCACATCCTTGGACAACACCGTAATATTTCAATAGTGACCACCCCTATTGAAAACTGGGCCGGGTCCATGTGCAGCAAATTCCATATACAGTGGTACCTTGGGTTAAGAACTTAATTCATTCTAGAGGTCTGTTCTTAACCTGAAACTGTTCTTAACCTGAAGCACCACTTTGGCTAATGGGGCCTCCCGCTGCCGCCGCTACACGGTTTCTGTTCTCATCCCGAGGTAATATTTCTGGGTTAGCGTAGTCTGTAACCTGAAGCGTATGTAACCTGAGGTACCACTGTTCACCAATCCCTCCAAAGTCCCAGCCCCATATTCCTAGGGGTGGCTTTACATCTCTGCTACCAAGGAAAGAGAACCGTTGGCACAGGTGGAGAGGCAAGCTGGAGCACAGGAGGACTTGATCTGATGCCATAACAGAATCCGCAGGCCTTTTTATTTCCTGTCTGGGCACATCTCAAGCATACGTCATTATGGGCATGGATGTTGCAAGGAGGCCACTTGCGATTGCCTACTGCAGTACCCAGAGAGAGAGAGAGAACCTCTACGATTCTGAGACAGCAAAGACAAACCATCAACGTTTGCCATATCAGTACTACAAACCATCGATGCCGGTCATATCGGAACTACTTCCATGAGAGGAAAAAACAGGCACTCATAACAAAAACAGAAAACTCTAAAGCTGAGCTGAGGACCCTTTTTCATCCTGAGGGCCACATTCCCCTCACAGAGACCTTTCGGGGGCCACATGCTGGTGGTGGGCGGGTTCAGAAATGAAAGTGGGTGGAGCGACAAATGTAAATTTTACGTTCATACGGTAGGTTAGTTTCACATACCGCTGTCTACCCTCCATCCAAGAGGCATGGTCAGGGTTCAAGGGAACATTCCAGTCGGGGGGGGGGAAACAACAGCAACACTTGAGGAATGTGTGAAGCAAGCTGGGGGGGCGCATGGCATGGGGAGAGCCCTGTGAGCCAGGTGGAGAGGCCTGGGGGGATGCCTGCATTTGGCCCCCAAATCTGATGCATACCCTTGGTCAAGTTACAGCTGTAGTTAGGGTGTAACAAAACTCCTCTCCTTCCTCTTGCACTCGATTTTTTAAAGCACAAACAAACAAGGGAAAGCAGTACTCTTTAAATCACAGGAAAAGTGCCAAGCTTCCGTCACCTAAAAGCAAATCTCACCCCCTTTTCAGTGTCAAAAATCCCAACTGCAGGCCTTGTTTTCCTGGCGCGAACATTTTCCACAGACTGGCGAACTGCCAGACCCACTTCAGTGGAGAGGAACAATCACAGACCATAGCTTGCCTGTCCCCTGTCCTCCCCACTTCTCACTGTAATCAGCTTGGGGGTTTTGTTTCCATGATTTTAACACCAGCAAAGGTGCCCGTTTCTCCCTGCCTGCGAAAAATCTGGGGCGAGCTCGCTGCCTCTGACAGGGCACAGAGAACGCGGTAATAAACATGCCGAAGCTCAGGTTAAGAGGGGCCACCTGAAGCCGCAGAGATTTATGGAATGCATCTCTTCCCCGCCGGGAACAGAGCCAGTTCCAAAACCATGCCAGAGGAGGCATGAAAGGCCCTTCGCACCAGCTGCTTGCCAAGGTGCGCCCTGCAGGTACACTTTACCCCAGATTCAAGTTGAGGCAAGGGAAGAGAAAAGGAAAAAAAGAAAACCACAGGATGAACCCCACCCATTTTATTTGCAAAGGCACAAGAAAAAGGGATTTGCAGCTCAGCAGCAAAGGCAAAGACTGGCCTCACATCCCAGCTTGAGTGCAAAGAGATGCTTGGGTACGCCGTGCACATAGGTAGGGGAACTAAGGAAGCCCAGTACTGTCTACACTGATTGGCAGCAGCACTCCAGGGTCTCAGGAGTCTTTTTCCCAAATCAACATAGAAATGCTGGGGATTGAACCTGGGACCTTTCTGCATGCAAACCAAATGCTCTAACCTTTGAGCTATGGCCCTCCCCACTAACTCCTGGTCATTCCCACCCCAAGCATAATTTATCTGAGCAGAGTAATTTAGATGGGAGGGCCCTCTCTCTTTTTAGTTGGTACTGTTAATCAATTGCAAGGGAGAATTGTTGCTGATTTACCGCAAAGGAGTTATAGATTGACCAGTAGATCCCCATCAGCCCACCTCTGATAAAGACAAGTCGCTTTATTTATTTTGTATGAGTACACTGTGGCTCAGTGGTAGAGCATATGCCTTAAAAAGAGGAGGTCGGTCCCCAGGTAAAACAGGGAGAATATCCCCTGTCTCAAACCCTGGAGAGGCACTGCAAATCAGTGCAGATGATGCTGAGCTGGGTAGACAAATGGTCTGCCTCAGTAGCGTCCTATGTTTCTGTGTTGTAAGCAAAGAGATGTGGCTCCATAGTACAGCAGCGGCTTTGCATGCAGAAGGTCCCATACTCAACTCCCAACATCTCCAGGAGAGAACCCTACCCAAAACCATGGAAGGTCACTGCCAGTCAGTGCAGACAATACTGAGCTGCATGGATCAAGGGTCTGACTCAGTATAAGGCAAAAAAACCTGTGTTCCAGCATCTGCAGAGAGTGAGAGAGAGCTGGGTCAAACTCTGCAAGCAGCATTTTCAACCCTCTACTTCTCATGAGGGGGATGAATGGATGGGATGGGAAGGTCATACAGTATATGCAGAGACACTGAACTCATCAAGGGCAATTAAGACTCCTTGCACAGTGAGTCACCAGGCACGTGAAGAATTTATTTTAAAAAAGGGGGGGGGGGACTGTGAAGGAAGAGACATAAGGAGATCAAGCCTGGGAGATAACAGTGGCAGTTAAGACCCTTCCAGCGACAAAAGTGCGCTTTAGAGAGATTTATAAAGACAGCGAGAGCAGGGGCCGTGGAAGACAAAAATGTTTTTACGAAATATCTTGCGTTTAAATTACAGCTGGGAGCATTAATGGGTACATCCAATCAATTAGCTGAGGATGGAGAATTCCTATTAAAAATGTGTGGGGGGTTAATTGGACAGTCATTCCCCTCCTTACACACACACACACACACACACACACACACACACACACACACACGGAGGGGAGGTCTGCCTTTTAAGGGAGACCAAGGGTTAAGTCCCATTATCTTTTGCCTGCACATCCCCACCCCTCAAACCCGCTCCCCTGGGACTGCTGTGACATCACGGAACATTCACCACACATTCCAAATACTCAGGGGTGGGGGAAACATCAGCTATGGAAAGCAGGACAGGAAGGAAAGGAACAGAGCTGTCCGCAACATGTGGCAGAGGGGTGCAATTTTCCCAGGCGACACATATGAGGAGGGGGTGCTGCAGGAGCAGTTTCCCCCACTGCTCCCACCACCGCCAATTCTCCTTTCATGCATCCCCTATGGTAGCCCACTGCAATAGAGGGCCCTGTCTCGCTGCCAGTTTTGGGAGTCAAGATTCAATGAGTTAGATCGAAAGGCTAGCATACCTGATACAGAACTGGATAGGCCAACCTCCCTTTTGCACCTGGGTTAAAATAGCAAGTACTAACTGTGGACCCAACACACACAGAAACCTCTCCCCCCCCCCTCCCCAGGCTGATAAAGAGCCCTGTGTGACTCAAAAGATCAGATACAACATTCCACACACAGGAGCTGGTCTGAGCAAAGGGCAATAGGGGGAGGGAAGCACAGCTCACACACTCAAGTATTTCGTCCACTGGCTTCTGACTCAGAGAGCAGACAATGAACCTGGGTCAACAGCACAGAAGGGCGCGCACACACACACCTCGATTCTTCTCCTCGCTTAGTCACTCCATCCAGCAACAGGGAAGCAAGATGAGCAAGTCTCCATCCCAGCATTTGCCCTCTGTCCTTCCTCTCCGCCCCCACCCCCCACTCGATTCTTAATCAGTTAGCAGGGAAAGCAATGCCTGGAAGCAATCCGCAACTGTTTAAACAGCATTAGCTCTAATTTCTTTCATTGGCTCTATCTCACTCATCTTTTGTGTATATTGGAGGCTTCAGCCTGGGAGGGTTAGGATTTAACCAGCAGAGACGGAGAAACTTCAGCGGAATGCACAGCACATCTTCAGAGAGCACTTTGACAGCGGACCACCCAGTCCTTATTAAAACATTCCCAACTGGGGGAGAAGCAGAACTGGAGGCGGCAGGTGGGGGAACATCACGCCATGAAGCAGCCCGGCCAAAGGTTCTCACTGCAACACCTCAAACAGGTTAAAATCCAGGGTGTTGTATGCCATCCGTTATGCAACCGCCAATCACTGACAGAGGAAAATTAGGTACAAATTGGCCGGTGAAAGATTTGTATTTATTTATTTTAATCAACACGCCTATGCTATACGTTAAATGCCTGCACAATCTGAATCTTCCCTCCCATGAAGCTGCAATGGGCAAACCAGTTTAATCACCAGCAAAGGCCTAGATCCAGTGGTGGTGGTGGTAGTGCGCCTTAGTTATAATGCTGATTCTATGAGATCCTGGTTTTGGCTTCATCTTCTCTCACACCAAAAGGGCTCAGAATGGCACAGATGGGTCCACCACCATCCCCACCGCTTCTCCTCTGCAATATCCTCAGAACAGCCCTGCAAGGCAGGTTAGGTTGAGGACACAACTATACCTGCCAAGTCCAGCATGGGATTCACAATGACTCACATCACTTATCTGGTAAGTAAAGGCAGGGTACTGGCAGCTCTAGGGCTTATATATGCCCTGCCCGCTGATTTAACCATATGAATACAACCTCCCCAAGCCATTTTTAAATAGGTCATCACCCCCCCCCCGCCCAGCTTTTGGAACAGAGACATGTCCTGCTTGTCTGAGAGAGGTCTTCTGCAGGTGCTGGATTAGGCCTCACTCTCACCCTCCAATTTTCCATCTAAAACACATACACACACATCTATATTTGGCTAATACACATTTGCCAATGTATAACTTTACCCAGATAGAGAAAGGTGTAAAGCTTTGAAAGGATTTCACCCCAGTTCTCCCTCTTCCAATCTTTATTGGGGAGCGGACAAAAGGGGGCTTGGGCAAATGCAGCCTGAAACAGCAGAGAGCTGCTGAGCCTAGACAATAATGAGCCAGATGGACCATTGGTCTGACTCAGTAGAAGACAGCTTCCTGTGTGCCTCTGTCCATCCCCCGCTCCATGTTCCACACTTTGAAGGAACAGCTGCCATGCAAATTTGGAATCCGCTAGGTTCATTCCTCCACACAAACATGTGGGGAGAGGCACAGCTCAGCAGGAGGACATCTTTTCGGCCTTGTGGAAGATCCCAGGGTCAATCCCCATACTCTCCAGGTGGTGCTACCTGAAGACATTTTGTGTGCAAAGCATGCACACTATCACTGAGCTAATTTCATAAGCCTACGGCTTCCATTAGTGATGTATGGAAATGAGAGCTGGACCATAAAGAAGGCTGATCGCTGAAGAATTGATGCTTTTGAATTATGGTACTAGAGGAGGCTCTTGTGAGTCCCATGGACTGCAAGAAGATCAAACCTATCTATTCTGAAGGAAATCAGCCCTGAGTGCTCACTGGAAGGACAAATCCTGAAGCTGAGGGTCCAATACTTTGGCCAAACTGCGGGAGGCAGTGGAAGACAGGCGCACATGGCGTGCTCTGGTCCATGGGGTTACGAAGAGTCGGACACGACTAATCGACTAAACAACAACGGCTTCCATTCACTTATACCAGGGGCTGGCTAACCTTTTTTGGCCTGAGGGGCAGATTCAGCCTGGGGAGGGGGGGCACATGCCAATGGTGGATGTAGTCACCCCACACTCTTGCATGCTCACACACAAGCAGAGTGTCATCCACCCCCCTCAGCAGATCTGGGTTGATTAGCAGAGGACAGAGGGTTACTACCTGCTCTTCACTCATCAAATGACTGATCTGATGAGCCAGGAGGGGTTCACTGGCATCTCCAACAGGGAGCTGGCCTCTGCCTACTCCAGCTCTGCATCCGTATTTTTTTTCCATTTTGCCCCCCCCCCCCGCCAAAATCAGTGGAGGTCTCTGGTAGAGGGGGACAGTTCCAGAAAGAAATACTTGAGGGGGCTCGATCAGGGGGTCCCCCTCCCCAAACAGAGCCACCCCTGCTTTATGCCAATGCCTTAATGGTGGGAATGGTTGCCAATCTCTGCAGATTCTGCCTTGACAGCAGTAGGTGAAGTCAGAGTCAATGATATTCAGAGTCAGACCCAATGAGAGATGAAGCCAGCTAATTCCTGGCTTGGCCCCCACACTATGTCCTGCCGAATTCTACTAGGGTGGTACTTAGACAGAGTGACAGCAAAGGCTACCCCCTGGACAGATTGCAAGGAGGAAATCAGGCACATGGACTCGCCCTGTGAGAAACCAACCTCTCAATTCCCTTGATTAAATAATAAATAATTAAATAATAGTGTGGTTAATTATTATTTTTAAAGGAAGCTGTGTTAGCCCATAAAGGGGGGCGGGAATCATCATCAGTATGGCCTGTGCAGGTCCTGCTGACCCCAGTTCTCCTGGCATACTTAGAAACAGAAGATCTTCCTGCAGTTAACCAAGATTTCTGTTCCAAGACCAAACACAAGCTATACCTTGTAGCGGCAGGGGTTATTTGCAGTGGTAATAAGCAGTGAGTCTGCAGCAACAGGGGTCAATCTTGAGGAACATTTTACAGCATGATGGCGTCCAAACATATTCACCCAGTCCAAACATATTCACCCAGTCGGTGTGACCTTTTCCTTCCCCTCAAAATTCCTCCCCTGCCAGAATTTGCATTGCGAGCTCCATGGGGCAGAGGGCTCTCTGGGTTAATCCTACTCTAGAAAAGCTCCATGCCTACCAACGCTGCAATATAAATAAAAGAAATTGTCAGCAACCATGCTGGGTCATTCTTGTTCCATTTTTTTTTAATTACACAGGTTTAGTGGAAGAAGAGGGAACATACTACACTCTTCCAAGCTGGTGGCTTTGAAACTTTCCCAGCCTGGAAGTATAAAGGCAATGTGCTCTACTGCAGACACTTGGAATTGGGTTTGCTTAAAAGCAGTCTTGCAAAGATGTTGCCTGCTCCGGGGTTAGCCGCACTTTTTAAGAAGGCTACACTCCATCTAAAAATACATAATTATGTACTGAAACTTTTCAAGTCGCCCAATGAAAAACATGTGTCCTTGCTTTTTTCTTTTAAAAGGAACTTGTTTAGATTTAGAAGAAGGAAGGTTACAAAGAAAAGACCTGCCATCAATCAAAACAGAAATATACTGGTGCAGCGATTCTCAAGATTACATTTCCACTGACTTTGAGATCTAGACAAGATTGTGGGGAGGGTGTGTGTGTGTGTGTGTGTGTGTGTGTGTTATCAGCTGGTTTATAAGTACATCAAGCAACATGAAGTGAGGGTGGCGCTCACCTTTCCAAATTAATCTACTGTGAAATTGGGGGGGGGGGAGAGAGATGGACAGACAGACAGATTTAAATCAATCAAGTTCAAGTAATTGCTCTTCACAGATGGGAGGCTGTCTGCTGTGCCTCCATGTGGGTCAGTGTTCTCAGCTTGCCTCCTTCCACTATGATGGCGGTGGTTCATGCAGAAACCTAAGAGGGTGGGCTCCTCCAGTGGTGGGTAATTAACTTCTTAATCTTTACACACACCCTAAGAAGTCAGGAAGAGACCATAGCTCATTGGCAGGGTGCCTGCTTTTCATGCCAGCTTCAATCCCCAGGGAGCGTTGGGAATATTATCCTGCCTGAAATCCTGGGACAGCCGCCGCGAGTCAGTGTAGACAATATTCAGCTACACAGACCAATGGTCTGACTCAGTATAAAGCAGTTTCCTATAATCCTATTAAACAAAGGGACATATCTCCGTGGTAAAGCATCTGATCTGTAGGACAAAAGGTCTCAAGTTCATTCCCCAGTATCTGCAGGCAGGACTGGGAATATTCCCCTGTTTGAAACCCTGGAGAGATAGTGCAAGTCAGGGTAGCAATACTGAGCTATTTGGACCAGTGGTCTCCCTCTGTATCAAGCAGCATCTTATATATCAACTTCCTTGGGTACAAGGATAAAGCATCCCTCCCATCTCAGTGGGCCTAAAGGTTTGGGAAACCCGGTTGGTTAAAGGCAAATGAACTTGGCAGATACTTATCTTAGGACTGCACTTAGTGAGTGATTCAAGCTTGCAGGGACGCTATGCCTTACATCAGCACTCCCCAATGCGGCGCCTACCAGACACTGCTAGACTACAGCTCCCATCATATGTGTCCATTGCCCATGCTGGCCACAGCTGATGGGATCTGGAGTCCAAAATTATCTGGGGGTCGGAGGAAGGTTGCTTTACGTCGCATAAAGTGCTCCATTCTTTCATCTTAGACTTACAGAACGGAGACCCGAAACTGAGTGGCTCTGCATGCGGACAGTCCCAGGTTAAATTCCCCCTGGCATCTACGGTTAACAGGATCAGGAAGCAGGTGAAGGAACTGCTGGACTGCAATGAACAAACAGTCTGACATGGTATATAAAGGCAGCTTCCTAAACTTGCAGTTGTTCATGGAGGTGGAAGGAAGCAACCTTTGAAGCGGAACAGAAGAACATCAGAAGAGCCCTGCTGGATGAGGGCAAAGGCTCATCCAGCCCAGTATCCTGTTCTCACAGTGGGCAACCAGATGCCACAATGGGAAGCTTGCAAGCAGGACCCGAGCGCAACCACACTCTCCTCTCCTACATTTGCTGGAGAGGCGTACTGCGTCTGACAGTGGACACAGAGCACATAGCCATTGCGGCTAAGAACCACTGACAGCCTTCTCCTCCATTAATTTGTCTCATCCTCTTTTAAAACCACCCAAGTTGGTAGCCTTCCACCCACAATGTTCAGGGGCACTTTTAGTTCAGATGCCTCATGCTATCCTAAGGCTGAATACAGTCCAGAATTGAACTGACATCACACCAAGTTCTAGCCAGATTTAGCCACTTGGGTTGTGCATGCACCATAAACCGAAAGTGCATATTTCCTCCCAAGGAATCCTGGGAATTGTAGTTTACAGGTGCTTGGAACTGTAGCTCCGTGATTGTTAAACTACAGTTCCCAATATCTCTTTTTTTGGGGGGGGTGCTTTAAATGTATGGTGTGTACGCAGCCTTGGACATCACCAAGACCAAACTGGATGAATTAAGTTTGCGGATCTTGGGGGGGTGTGTTAAGATTCCACAGAGCGCACAAACCTTTTATCTTGTGGTAGGGTACAGATATCAGGTGAAGGAAGAAGAAGGCTTCACCACCCAGCGCTTAATGAATTTGCAGAACTCATTGTTGCAAGGATGAAGCGATGGTTTTAACATAGGATCATGGGGGGAAATATTGAAGGTTACGTCAGTCTTGCATATTACTGTTTAGGGGGTCACTGTGGGCAACAAGGAATTCTACACAGGTGACTTGATCAGGCTGGCAGAACAGGGATGGCTCACTCTACCCCACCGACAGCCATCTATTTCTGCCTTAGTCGCAGAGGATGCTAAACCCTTTCCTCCAAGGTCAGCATGAAAATGAAGGAGGTTGTTAGACAAGGGTGACTGAGATCCATCCCTCCTTTGCAAGCTAGTTTAATGGAAAGCAATTGTTTTTTACTAGCCTAAGGCTTACAGACAAGGTTGGGTGTGGTACGGTCTCTTCTGTCAATGGTTATTAGTTGTGAAAACTATAGAACTTCCATGTTCTGAGGCAGCCTATCTAGAAGTACCAGCTGCAAAGTACAACTGCAGAGGAGGACCAATGCCTTCATGCCCCTAACACTTATGGAGGTGGGATTGTAGGCTGACCCAGAGCAAGGTCAGTCTTAGATATCTGTGAGACGCAATTACACACTTGGGAGCAAGCTATCTTGCTGGAGTCCACTGGGACTACTCAGAAGGAAGTGGGAAAGTGGGAAATAATTCCAGGCCTGAGCTCCACTGAACTGATACTTGCTCAGTTAACAAAGCCAATCCTATGGCCTCAGAAGAAATACTTACTGTACCCAGTGGTGGTTGCTCTCAGATAAGTATCCATGCATATGGAGATGGGATGCAGCTCACTGGCAGAGCATCTGCTTTGCATACAGAAGGTCCCAGGTTCAATCCCCAAGGTAAGTCTGGGAGAGAACCCTTGTCTGAAATCCTGGAGAGCTGCTGCCAGTCCATGTCAACAATGCTGAGCAAGATAGACCAGTGATCTGACTCTCAATTTAAGGCAGCTTTCTGTGTTCTATAGTATTACAGTGGGTTTTATTTTTTGGCGGGTGGGATAATACATAGCAATTATTTATCTGGAACTTCAGCCCATTTCAAACTGTTTTTAAATAACTGGTTCAACAAGCCGCTATCCTATTCTGGCTCAAAGTGAGTGTTGTCACCGGCACCAAGAGCACTGTTCTCCTACAACACCTTCCTTGCATTTTCTTTGGGAGCATATATATATATATATATAGATAGATAGATAGATAGATAGATAGATAGATATAGATATAGATATATTGCATTTTTAAAACTCCCCAGGAATGTACCAAAAACATAACCGTGAACAAGCAAAAGAAGAACTTCACACCTCAGAGACACCTTTTGTTTTTCAAATGTTCAGTTTCTACTTTTAATTTTTCAAAAGTGATAAGTCACTCAACTAAAAAGCAACATCACCCTTTAGTTCTAGCAACAGTTGTGAAATGGGTGGCAATCGGCGGGTTGGGGGGGAGGAGCGGATGTATTTGTCCATTCACTTATTGAACAGGGGAAAAAACAGCATTTCAGTCCATGCCCGCCCACAGAAAACTCAACTATTTCTTGGCGGGGGGTGCAATCAATGTAAGAGGCAGTTAAGGGCCTGGCGTCGGAAATAAAGTTGTTTCTAAGTTGGCCTGTTTCAGTCAGAAATAGCAGCAAAAAAAAAAGTTCCAGAGACGTCCAGTGGGGCTACTCGGATGTAAGTTGTAAACTAGGAAATAGGAGCGGGTGTATGGGGAAAAGAATCTTTTCCAAGCCTGACTCCTCCCCAACCCAGTTTGTTCCCATCGGCAGGTTTGCAATTAAGAGATCGACAAGTTGCGGGGTGTGTGTGTTATAAATTATCTTAAAAAAAAAAGCAGAGACAGAGAAAGTTTTGCTAGAGAGTGAAGATCACAACACAGAGCATGGGGAACAGTGAAGGTTTCAACCCAGCCAGGAAGCGCAGCCGATTGAGTGTGAGCCCACCTCCCTCTGCCCCGAATTACCTTGCAAGAGTAGGTCTGATGAACCGGATCCACGTTCACGATTTCCTCCACCGTCCCTGTGAGGACAACGTTGGCTTCTTCCTCCCTCCTCTCCAGTTCCCTCTCGGGACAACTTCCATTGCAACTGTCCAGCCACGATGCCAGCAGCAGCGGCGGCAGGAGGAGGCGCAGGAGGCGAGCGCCAGCGAAGGGGGACCCGGGGGCTCGCTTTTCCCACCCCATCGCGGCACAAAAGCAATCCGGGCGCGGGATGGGTGGGTGGGTAGAGGAGGCTTGCAAAAAAGAGAACGAGAGAGAGAGAGAGAGGAGAAAAGGTAACAGGAGGGAGGTGGAGAGGGGGGGCGGGAAACAGCTTTGCTGGAGAGAGAGGGGGCGAAAGGATCGAGCCCTTACAAACTGCACAGTTGCACCCCCAAAATGGGATTTTGCAGAGGGAGGAAAGGAAGGTTACTTTTATTGCAAAAGGGGGTTGAAAGGAAAGCTGGTTGAGGGGAGGAGAAAGCTAAAAGAAAGAGGGGAGAAAGGGATGGATTTCTAGCTCTGGTGAGGCAGAGAGAAAGAGAGATTTGCTTCTCCTGGTTTTCCTGCCCCTGCTTCTCTCGCTCTCGCTCTCTCTCTCTCTCCAGTGTGAGAAAAGGCAAAAGGGGGGTGGGAGGGAATTTGCATGCGATCTGAATTGCTGATAAGGAAAAAGGGGAGGGGGAAGCAGAGGGGAGGGTTTGCGAAAAGGAAAGGGGGGGAGAGGAGAAGAAGAAGAAGAGAAAGCCTAGCTTCGCTCCTGGCTGGCTCCCTGCCTGCTGCTCTGCTTCTGTCTTCTTTGCAAAAGCGAAAAGAAAAAGAAAGAAAGAGCTGGAGTAATAAGGGGAGAAACGCCACCCGCAGGAAATACAGCTCACATCAGGTTAATGGATAATCAGGCCGCCAAACGTGATGTGACTTTTAAAGGTGCAGCTTAAGACGGGCAGAAGAGGAAGTGGAGCAGTCTTCTGCTTGGAGAGCTCAAGTGGATTTATTTTTATTTATTTATTTTTAAAATCACAAGCCTTCTTTCTCAATGTGCTCTCTTGGCTTGCACCTTCTGCTTGGATAATTAGATTTTATTTGTGATATATATATTTAAAACTAGGGTGCAAAAAGCGGGGAGGGCTCTTGCACCTTTAATAGTTTCATAGAAAAGGGCGTTCCCTCTTCAACACAACAATTAAAGGTGCATGAGCCCCTCAGCTTCTTTCCAATCTGACCACCAACTTAGCTTTTTTTGGTTTCAAAAAAAAAGATGGGACAAATTCATGGACGAGGCTATCAGTGGCCACTAGCCATAATGACTATGCTTTTGCTCTTTCTTGGTTTTGCTCTTTCTAGTTTGCAAATGTGTTTTAATGGCCGGATTATTGTTCTTTTGACCTCTCCATTTTTATTGGTAAGCGACTTGGAGCTGCTTTGTGGGAGGCAAAGCAGAGTAATTTTTATAATGAATAAATAAATAAGCACAAGACCTGCCAAAGGGTGGAAAGTTGAGTAGTTTACTGTGGAAGAACTATAAGTGTGCAACACTAATGCACAAACTATTTTTATTTATTTAAACAGTTTATATACCACTTAACAAGGACCCTGAAGAGTGCAGAAATTATTGATCTTAGGCATGTGCTGCTGTTGTTTTAAACTGTTTTAATATTTATAATTATTTTTAAATTGTTTGTTCATCTAGTTGTCTTATACAGGATGGGTTGAACCTGGCAAAAATGTGTTTGTTAAGAATCTCGTGAACCGGATCAGAAGAACTTTAAACAAAATCCTGAATGGAAGGGAGGCAATTATTACAGACATTATTTGGTTGTTGTTTTTATTTTGATTATATATTTTGTGGTTTCATATTTTGATTTTGTTCTGTGAACCACCCTGAGACCTCTGGGTGTAGGGTGGTACAGTGGTACCTTGGTTCTCAAACTTAATCCGTTCCGAAAGTCCGTTCCAAAACCAAAGCGTTCAAAAACCAAAGTGCACTTTCCCATAGAAAATAATGCAAAATGGATTAATCCATTCCAGACTTTTAAAAACAATCCCTAAAACAGCAATTTAACATGAATTTTACTATCTAACGAGACCATTGATCCATAAAGTGAAAGCAATAAAGAATGTACTGAAGTCACACAATCAATCAATCAGTAGCTGAACTGGGTTCCACACAGTCACACACAAAAAAGAGCCACAAAAACAAAAATGCAAAATAAATAGCAAAAACAGACAGACCTCAGCATAACTCTCAAAACGGAGGTGTGGCGAGTGTGGCACTCAAATTGGAAACGTAATACTCAGTTTGGAAGCATAACACTTAAAACGGAGCACATTCAGCTTCTGAAAAAAGTACGCAAGCCGGAACACTTACTTCCGGGTTTGCAGTGTTTGGATTCCAAGTTGTTTTGAGTATCAGGGCGTTTGAGAACCAAGGTACCGCTGTATATAAATTCAGTGAATAACAACAACAACAGGGGAACATCTGGAACTGTAGATAATAGCTTCATGGATGCACAGGAAACACTGAGATGGTGCTCCAGAAACCTGCTAAAGGGCAGGCAACTATAAGAAGGCAGCAGCCGGAGGGATGACTTGTAGTTTCAGTTGTCTCTATACTAATGCACAGAATATGGGAAACAAAACAAAATTGAGCATACAGGATGGCAAATATGACCTAATAGGCATTACAGTGGTACCTTGGGTTACAGACGCTTCAGGTTACAGACTCCACTAACCCAGAAATAGTACCTCGGGTTAAGAACTTTGCTTCAGGATGAGAACAGAAATTGCGTGGCAGCGGGAAGCCCCATTAGCTAAAGTGGTACCTCAGGTTAAGAACAGTTTCAGATTAAGAATGGACCTCCAGAACAAATTAAGTTCTTAACCCGAGGTACCACTGTATTGAAACATGGTGGGATAAAACTCGTGACTAGAATGTAGAGATTGAGGGGCATAACCTGTTCAAAAGGAATAGACCAAACAGGAAGGGAGGAGATCTTCCTTGTGTATACAGTGGTACCTCTGGTTACGTACTTAATTCGTTCTGGAGGTCCGTTCTTAACCTGAAACTGTTCTTAACCTGAAGCACCACTTTAGCTAATGGGGCCTCCTGCTGCTGCTGCGCCGCCGGAGCATGATTTCTGTTCTCATCCTGCAGCGAAGTTCTTAACCCGAGGTACTATTTCTGGGTTAGCGGAGTCTGTAACCTGAAGTGTGTGTAACCTGAAGCGTATGTAACCCAAGGTACCACTGTATATGTAAAGAGATCCATGACCTGGAGCATGGAAGGCAGATTGATGGTATATGAGGGGAAATTGTAGGAGAGAGAAACAACAGTGACCTTACTGTAGGTGTCTGCTATAGACCTTCCAAGCCAGACTGAAGACTTGAATGATGCCTTCCTAGAGCAAACATTCAAAAAGGAGAGAGATATTAGTCATGGGAGACTTCAACTACCCTGATATTTGCTGGAACTCAAACTCTGCCTAAAAATGTAAGGTCCAACAAATTCCTCAGTTGCTTCGCTGACAATTTCATTTCCCAGAAGGTAGAAAAAGCAACTAGGGCATCACCTATCTTGGATCTGATTCTCATCAACAATGAACTGATAGACAAAGCAGAAGTATTGAGAACCTTGGAAGGAAGTGACCATATCCTCTTGGGTTTCATGATACAGAGATAAGATAAAGCTGAGTGCAATCAGACATGCACTCTGGCCTTTAAGAAAGCCAATTTCAAAAAGCTTGAACAACTACTGGGCAAGATCCCATGGCCAGAAATACTCAAAGAGAAGGGAGTGCAAGATGGATGGGAGTTTCTTAAAAGTGAAATATTGAAAGCACAAATGCAGACAATTCCAACAAGAAAGAAAAGTGAGAGGCGTGTAGAGAAACCAGTGTGGCTGCATAAGGAGCTTACAGATGAGCTGAGATTTAAGAAGGGCATGTATAAAAAATGGAAAGAAGGGGAAATCACAAAGGAAGAATATTCACGAGTAGCCAACAGTTGCAGGGAGAAGGTCAGGCGGGCCAAACCTCAGGATGAGCTCAGGCTTGCAAGAGAGGTTGAAAATAATAATAAAGACTTATTCAGCTATGTTTGAAGCAAGAGGAAGAACAGGCAAGTAGTAGGTCCTCTGCAAAGGGAAGATGAAGAAATAGTATTCAGTGACAGAGAGAAGGCAGAACAGCTCAGCTCCTACTTTGCCTCTGTCTTTACTCAAAAGGAAAGCAATGCCTAATCTGGTGATAACAGAATAAACAATGCAAGGAGGGAGCTACAGCACTATATAGGAAAAGGTGGTAAGGGAACACATAGCTACTTTAAATGAATTCGGACCTCCAGGGCCTGTTGATCTACACCCAAAGGAGCTTGCAGAAGTACTCTCAGAGCCTCTGTCTATAACCTTTGAGAATTCTTGGAGAACTATGTATCTACACACACACTTATACATATACATGATTGGAGTTACGTAGTCATTTGAAAGATTTAATAAAAATCATTAGAGAATTCTTGGAGAACAAGTGAGGTCCCTGCAAACTGGAGGTGGGCAAATGATGTCCCCATTTTCAAAAGGGGAGAAGATGACCCAGGTGACCTACTGACCAGCTTGATGTTGATACCAGGATAGACGGTCAGTCTGTGAACACTTAGAAAAGGGTACTGTGATTACTAAGACCTAGTATGGGTTTCTCAAAAACAAGTCATCCCTGACAAATCTCACCCCCCCCCCCGTTAAGAGTTACAAGCTTGGTAGATCAGGGGAATGCTGTGAATGTTGTGTCATCTTGATTTCAGTAAGGCTTTTGACAAAGGTCCCCCATGATATTATTGTGAGGAAGATGGTAAAATGTGGGCTGGGTGAGGTTAACTTAAGTGAATTTGTAGCTGGTAGACTCACCAAACCCAAAGACCACTCACTAATAGTTCCTTAGCATGCTGTAAAAAAGTGACACACAGAGAGAAAGAGTGAAATATGGGATGCCACAGGGTTCTGTCCTGGACAGTTGTTGTTCATTGTCTTTATAAATGACTTGGACGAAGGAATTGAGAGGATGTGCATCATATTTGCAGATGATACAAAACTGGGAGGGATAGCTTATGCAGAAGACAGAATTGGGATTCAACGCAACCTTAGCACAGTGGTTCTCAAACTTTTATCTCTGGTCCATGCTTTCATTAAAAAAATTGCTTGTGCCACACTGAACTTTTAATTTATAAGAAATGCATGGGGAAATGAAAAGAAACCTGTGCTTGATTTATAACACAGGACACAACTACTTTATAATATGATCATGGGGCATTTAGGAAATATAAAACAATGCAGCTACATAAGAACATGAATCATTCCCAAAATGCATACCGTATTTTTCCGTATATAAGATGTATAAGACGTACCCTATTTTGGGGGACTCCAAATTAAGAAAACACCCTTCAGCACTACCTGTGTATAAAAAGAGCCCCAATTTTAAACCTAATTTTTTGGTTAAAAAAGCCCCATGTCTTTTACACGAAAAAATATGGTATGTACCTAAAGTATGCATACAAATTCAACAAGAGATGTGAGCTTGCTTTTGCCAGGTAACCTAATTTATTTCAGAACTACTTTGAGACAAACACTCATCTCCTCATCAACACAAAGCTTTTTTTCTGATCTTTCATATATTTCAGAACTGAAAATCCCAGTTCACAACAATATGTCATGGGAAAATGTAGCAGAATAGCCAATGCTTTGCTCTCATTTTGAAAATATATCAATCCATAGTCTGCAAAAATAATTATTACTATACTATACTATACTATACTATACTATACTATACTATACTACACTGAATGTTTAAATGTTTCTTTGATTGTCCTTGAATCCTCCTGCCACACTTGCAGTCCTCTCCTGCCACACCCTTTGAGAACCATTGCAATAGATTGGAGAACTGGGCCAAAACTAACAAAATGAATTTCAATACGAACAAATGTAAGGTTCTACATTTAGGCAGGAAGAACCAGCGGAGCAAATATAAGATGAGGGACACCTGGCTTGCCAGTAGTACGTGTGAAAAGCATCTAGAGGACTTAGTAGAATCAACTGTGTGATGCAGCAATAAAAAAAAGCTAATCCTATTCTAGGTTGAATCAACACATGTGTAGTGTCCTGGTCAAAGGAAGTAATAGTACCACACTGTTCTGCCTTGGTAAGACCACACATAGAGTACACTGTCCAGTTCTGGGCACCAAAATTTAAGAAGGCTATTAGCAAGCTTGAACATGCACAGAGGAGGGTGACCATGGTGATCAAGGGTTTGGAAACCAAGTCTTATGAGAAGCAGGTGATGAATTTGGGCATGTTTAGTCTGGAAACGGCATAAACATCTGCTATCTATGCTCTGGCAGCCTCTAGGTTAGATTACTGCAATGTGTTTTTCATGGGGCTGCCTTTGAAGATGGTTCAGAAACTGCAGCTGGTGCAGAATTTGGCAGTCAAGTTGTTCACTGGGGGGAAATGATCTGAGCACATAACAACAATTCTGGCCCTACTGCACAGCTTCCAATTAGTTGCTGGGCTCAGTTCAAACTGCTGGTTTTGACCTAAAAGTCTTATGCATATCAGAACCCCAGCACTTCAAGGACCGTCTCTCCCTACATGAAGCAACAAGGATTCTGCAATCATCATCTGAGACTTTTTCCTGTGCCCCCTCCTGGAGGGTGGCCACATAAGAACAGGTTTTTTCAGTGTTGGCGCCCTACTTTTGGAATGCTCTTCTCAGGCAGGCTGGGTACCATCATGACATATCTAAAGTCGGTGGGCAAAAAGATTCCTTTTTCATCAGGCCTTTGGCTTTAAATGATTTGTGGCCTCTTTTAGTGGGTGGGATGTTTTAATCCTGCCTTTTAAAAATAGGATATTGTTATTTTTCCTTGCTTTGTTTTACAAGGGTTTAAATGTATGCTGTTTGTTCATTGTTGTAAGTCACTTTGAGCTGCATTGACAAACAAGGTGACTAATAAGTTTAATGAAAAATAAAGGAAAAACAAGGACAGTGAAAGTACAAAGATGGCTGCACACACATACGCAGCAATGCACTCATCCAATCTGGTCCTTGGTAAATTACTCAGAAGAAGAAGAGTTTGGATTTGATATCCCGCTTTATCACTACCCTAAGGAGTCTCAAAGCGGCTAACATTCTCCTTTCCCTTCCTCCCCCACAACAAACACTCTGTGAGGTGACTGGGGTTGAAAGACTTCAGAGAAGTGTGACTAGCCCAAGGTCACCCAGCAGCTGCATGTGGAGGAGCAGAGACGCGAACCCGGTTCCCCAGACTACGAGTCTACCGCTCTTAAACCACTACACCACACTGGCTCACCGCCACATTCAGCAGGACTTACTTCCTTAATAAGATTATAGAATATTAAGAACAAAGTGGAAATACTCAAAAGTTCAATGCTCTGGAGAATCCAGCATTACAGGGGGGTTAGTTTGAGAGCAGAATCATATTCAAGTCACGTCTATTATTATTACTGTTATTATTATTTGATTTCATGCTCTGCCTTTCTGCAAAAGTACACAAGATTACACACACAGAGCTTTTTTTCCAGTGGTGAACTGAGTACTGTCCATTTGTTCATTTGTTTTGCTGGGACCTGCAACACTTCACATCTGTATATTTTGTTCTGTGGTTTGTCCACCCGTCTGTTCTCTAAGTTTAGGCGTCTCTTGAGATGTTGTCGCCAAACCCAGCACAAGGGGGCCCAAGTTGGGGGTCGGAAGTCTTAGTCTATGTTTGATGCCATTTTTAATCAAGATGATGTACTCAAATATGACTTTGTCCAATTTGGTGTAAAAGTTACAGATGAGGTTTTCTCAAGCTGGAGGAGGGGGCTGTATACAGTATACAGGTTTTAAATAAACAAGAAATCCAGCAAGCAAAGTTTTCCCCATCACCATGGGAAGAGACAGCAAAACCACCTGTTATATTTCCACAGTTCATGCCTGTTCTAACCATTTCACGGAATGAGGTTGATAAGTTAGGGTAGTAGGATTCACTTAAGACTGCATGTGAGCTTTTCACTTTTTTGAAGGCTTTCCCCACTTGTGGAGGAGATTTTAACCCCAATGCTGAAAACTTTGAATGAGCAATGTGTGTGTGTTTAAACCCATTTATTTTGGAGCAAATAAGATGTTCATTGTTAGAGAGCTATTTTAAGAATAATTACGGTAGTTTTCTACTTCTGGGATTTTATATTACTTTATTTTCATTGGTTTGTGTTTTCGAAATGATTGTTAACACTGTTGCTATTGTTACGTTTTTGAGGTTGTGTTGCTGTGTAAGCCACCCAAGTCTATACATAACTTATACCCCCAATTTCTCTCTCTCTCTCCCTCTCTCTCTCTCTCTCTCACACACACACACTGAATAAAATATTGTTATGCTTAGCGTGCAATTACTTTGCATTCCACCTTCTGAGAGCAACCGCCCTCAAAAACAATTTATAAATCTTTTAATCAATAAATAAGTAAGGATACACAAACACAAGAAAAGTCCTGAAGGACCAGACCAAAAGCCTATCCAGTCCAGTATCCTGTTTCCCATGGTAACCAACCAGATTTTGGGGTGAAGGAAGTATGTGTGCGGGGGGGGCAGGGGGGATAATAAACCAAGGCAGCAGGACAGGAATATTCACACTCCAGATTCTGGGATTGCAATTTGGGATTAGATTCCCAGGCCTGGTGGATGCATCACTTCTGGATTTGTGAGGCTGTTGTTAAAGGCACAGTGGCAGAACCATAAAGACACTAGAATGGTTTTTGTCTTTCTGCATGAACTTGACCTATACACTGCAATCATTGGAAAGGTTGCCTGTTGCACACAGCCTTGGAGAAATCTGGCTGGTCACTGTCTGAATGAAAGGGCTGAACAGAGAGCTTTGGTGTGATCCGCCAGGTCACTTGAACGCTTCTAGCAAAGCATGGCTAGTTGGGATCATTTTAGACATCTAGCCTTTTAAGTGCTAGGTGTTATCCCATTAAATTATTTTTTCCTGTTGACCCACACATTTCCATTCCTCTGGACCTCAGAAGTATACAAAACTATATATGCACAGAGGTTCTATTTCTTAAATGTTTCATGTGCATGTTTAATAAGTAAATATTTGATTCGGAATATTTAAACTTCAGTTCTAATCATAGTGATATTGGATTTGGTTGGCACCAAAACCCTCCATTTCTAATATACGGTAATTCTAATTAACAGGGAGCCAGGTTTGAATTGGGATTTTTAAAGGGACCCGGTGTTTATGGTAAAGGTTTTATATATTGTGTTTATGGCACAAGGGTTATTTATATACTGTATGGGAAAGGGTTATATAATCTGACCCGGAGATTGCTTAAGGTCAACATACCCCTTATATGGGATACGTTGAAAAGGGGGTCCAATCCCACATTAGGCCTCATTCACACCATATTTAAAGCACCATAATACTGCTTTAAACAGTCATGGCTTCCCCCAAAGAGCCCTGGGAGCTGTATGTAGTTTTTTATGGCTGCTGAGAGTTGTTAGAAGAGACCTACTAGTCCCCTAACAGAGCTACAATTTCCAGAGTAGTTAAACAGTCAGTCCCTCTTCCCACGGAACTCTGGGAATTGTTGCTCTAGGAGGGCACTAAGCGGTCTCCTAACAACACATAGCACACTTCATAAGTGACATTTCCCAGAATTCTTTGGGGGAAGTCATGGCTACTTAAAGGGGGCATCATAGTGCTTTAAATGTATGATGTGTCTTTATTGTGTGTGTGCACGCGCACACACACACCCCTGCCTGGAGGTACTTGAGGAGCAAATGGATTGAACATGATTTTGCTGATGTGAGGCTTATTTCCTTGGCTCGCTCTTTTGAGTCAATTTCACACAAAAACCTTTCAGAGTTGCTGACGCAGTGGATCTACATAGCAGAGCTGAGAAAGGCCTCTGGGAACCCGGGGAGGTGGAGATGGGGCCGAGTGCTATTTTTAAAAAATTAAAAAAATTAAATCAATTGCCATAGCCTTTCATATGCTCCACTCTCGCAAGCAATAAGCATTATTAGCATGCAGCCTTTTTTCAGGTTCACAGCATAATCCTATATATGTCTACTTAGGAATGGAATTTGACTTACTCAGACCCTCCAAGTGTCCCCATTTTCCAGGGGCAGCCCTGATTTAGCGAAGCTGTCCTGGTTTCTGATTTCATCCCGGAATGTCCCGCTTTTCCTTAGGATGTCCCTGTTTTCATTGGAGAAATGTTGTAGGATATGGAGTTATCCGACCCCTGAGCTGTCTGAAGGCAATCCTGTAAAGGGAGGTTTTTTAAAAAAATGTTTGATGTTTTATTATGTTTTCATATATGATGGAAGCTGCCTAGAGTGGCTGGGGCAACCCAGTAAGATGTGTGGGCTATAAATAGAAAAATTATCATTATGGAATGGGACGTCCCTATTTTCATCAGGAAAATGTTGGAGGGTATGCTTACTCCCAGGTAGGTGTGTATAGGCTGTGTACACACCATACATTTAAAGAACCCCCCCCCCACCCTCCCACCCCAAAATAAAGAGCCCTGGAAACTGAAGTTTATCCCCACAGAGCTTCCCAGCACCCTTAACAAATGTCAGTTCCCAAGATTCTTTGGAGGAAGTCATGTGCTTTAAATGTATGGTGTGTACACAGTCCCACTCGACGAATCACAAAAATCATTTCCCTTCATTCATTCATTCATTCAATAAAGCACCACAATGGTTTGTGGTGCTTCACAGAGCACAGGAGGACCAGTCTTCCTGCCCTCCTTCCCGAGGACCTCACAGTCTAAGTTCTGGAGAGGACTGGAGTTAGCATATACAGTGGTACCTTGGGTTAAGTACTTAATTCGTTCTGGAGGTCGGTCCTTAACCTGAAACTGTTCTTAACCTGAGGTACCACTTTAGCTCATGGGGCCTCCCGCTGCTGCCGCGCCGCCAGAGCACAATTTCTGTTCTCATCCTGAAGCAAAGTTCTTAACCTGAAGCACTATTTCTGGGTTTGTGGAGTCTGTAACCTGAAGCGTATGTAACCTGTAGCGTATGTAACCTGAGGTACCACTGTATGGTTAAATCAGAATACATCATCGTGTGCACGCACAAGCTCCAGGATTCAACTGCAACACCCAGGAGATTTTTCTATTTATTTTAAACTTTGCTAATGGGTGGGGTATAAATAATAAAATTATTATTATTATTAATTTCAGGGCTCAGGATCCTGTGCCCCTCCAGATGTTGTTGAACTCCAACTCCCATCAGCCCAAGTCAGCATCAGCCCAAGTCAGCATAGCTAATGGTTGGGGATGGAGTTATAGGCCAGAGGTGGGGAAGCTATTGGACTCCAACATCCATCAACCTCAGCCAGCACGGACAATGGCCAAGGACGCTGGGGTTTGTATATATATTATTTATTCTGCCACTAAAAACAACATTAGGCAAGCACGCTTAGACAAATATCATCAATTTGAATGAATTACCCAGGCTGCCAACTTTGTGGGGTTAGAGGCAGTGTTTTGGACTGCAACTCCCATCAGTCCCAGCGAGCACTATTGGGGGAGGTTGTTCTAAAAGGTCAAGGTGTTACTATTAGTATATAAAGCCCTTAATAGCTTTGGAATTGTTTACCTTCAGATCACCTGTACAGCTCAACTATTTGTGTATACATATTGGTCATTATAAGAACAACTGTTTAAGAATTGGTGCCTGAGTTTGATTTTTTTCCTGCTTTCTTCCCTGTCCCTTTGTGTGTCTTGCTTTTTTAGACTGTAAGCCTGCATGCAGGGACTGTTTTGTTTTAACTGATTGTATATGACTCTCTCTGAGAGCCTTTAGAGCAGGGTACATATATATACATCCGAAATTTCCTGGACATACCCAGAATACTCCAAAGTTTGGGCAAAACTAAAGAAAGCTCAACAACTTTGCAAAAAGGTGGCAACACGAGAACGGGCCTTTTCAATGGTGGCTCCCAGCTAGTGGAATGTTCTTCCCAGGGAGGCTCACATGACACCATCACTACACAGCTTTAGATATTAGCCAAGAACATTTACTATTTCACCAGGCTTTTGGCTCTTAATTCTCTGTGGCCTCATTGAGTGGGTGGGATGTTTTAATCCCGTTTCTTAAGTCACAGGATTGTTTTTCAGATTTTGCTTTGCTTTGCTTTTCTGCTTGTTTAAATGTATGTGCTTTTTTGCTTGTTTATATATTGTAAGTTGCTTTGAGTGACCTTGGGGGGAAAGTAAAGTGACCAAGAAATCTAATGAATAAAATAAACAATGTTAGAAAACCTTGCTGAGTTGTTGTTTTTTACATTGGTGTGTTCAAATCTCTGCTAAAAGCTTGGCAATATGTTTGAATGTGCAAGTTTGCCTCTCCCCTCCATTTCCCTTCCTCTTTAGAAATGGCTTGCATGTGTGTGTCTGTGTAGCGTTGAGGCAAAACTCCTGATGTCGCAATCCAGCACCTTCCCTAAGGAGTCACCCCTGAGAGATAGCTTCTTAGTTAGGCCTGTCTGCCTGGATAATGATTTCCAAATAAGTAACTCTGTTAATGAGAATCACACTGGGAGCAATAATGAGTCAGAAGAGGGTGAAGTGGGGGATGTGTGTCTGGGGTTCTTTTTAATCAGTTGGGACTCTTGGGTCTGGCCGGGAAGCAAAGAGAGGTATACTACCCTATTTCCCAGGACATCTTTTCGGTGCTGCGTAAAAACATTTTTGTTAAGGCAAGCCTATCCAGACATGTAGAATGTTGACATGGCTCTTAAGCTGGCTGATTTTAATTATTTTCTGAAAGTTTTCCCCCCTAAAGATTTCATTGTCTTATTCCTTTTGTAAACCACTTTGCAGTTTGCAGTTTAGCTGAGGTTTGCTTGTTTGTTTGTTTACGAGCAGGATGTAACTTTGATGAAATAAATAAAAAACATCAACCACCTGGGTTGTTGTGTTTTAACTTTTTTACTGATGCATGGGCCAGGCTGAGAAGTTGCTCCTTCGCCCTCTCCTTGGAGAGACCTGCTTTGTTTTCATTTAGCACAAAAGAACTCAGCATCGCTGCCTCCAGTCCAGCACCCTGTGCCCAACAGTGGCAGGGCTACATTTCACAGCACACAAAAACCCAGAGGGTTCTGCACACACTTCTCTCTCCATCATCCATCTAGGGAGGGGAGAGGGACCATCACAGCTCAAGGATGAATTCAGCCTGACCCACCTCGCAGGGTTGTTGCAAGGAAGGGGGGTGCCACCTCAAGCTCCCGGAGCCAGGGAGGCAGGGTATAAATGGAATAATAAAAAGAAATAAACCAAAAGCACTCAAGGGTGCACAGTGGAATCCGTGAGGGTTGCGGTCTGGGATGAGTTTTGAGGGCCAAATTGAGATTTGGGGGGGGGGGGCTACATTCAGCCCACAGCTCCACCCCTGAGCTGGACAAAGAGTCTTGGCTTGGTATGTGGCAGCTTCCTATTTTTCCTAGTGAAAGAATTCTCTTTGGCCCCCTCCTATCTTTAGAGCAGAGCCTGGGTTACTTTAGAGCTCTTTCCCAGCTTGTGCTCAAGTTGATCCATAGCGTAACCCCCACTGAAATCGGAGCTCATTACTCCATGGAAGCCTTTGGCCCCACATGAGCAATAGCTCCATCACGCTCGCTTCCTGTGGCTGCTGAGCACCCCATCAACATTACATAACCCAGATCTGTTTATATTGGCGGAATGGAGCGTCTGCCGGGATCAGGGGCATATCTTGGAGGGTCTGGAGGAAACAGGTTTTTATTTTTGTTAAAACAATATCTGAGTCAGACCTGAGCAAGCAAGCCACTGCGATGTCAGGGACAGATGTGCAGAATTCCAAGATGAGGCACTAAAACCCACATCCTCAATCTTCCACAGCTTCCAGCTATTTTGAAGTGAGTGAAGCAGTTAACATCTCAAGCAGGGTTCCCCCGTGATAGGACCATGTCAAGCTGGGGTGGAGAACCCAAGTCCTGGGCTCCAAATGCAGCTGTTCAATCTCCTCTATTTGGTCCTCTTCTCTGCCTGCACCTCCTCCACAGCCACACCCCTTTCCCCAGGGGACACTCCTTATTGGCTGTGCTTTGCACCCTCAACAAGTGGTATTGGCTGGCTGGAACGTCATGTCTGGATAAGGGACTGAGTCTGTGCAGAAACTACCCTCCTGTGCACAGATAACATCTGTATTCATTGCTCTGCCCATCATTGGCATTCCCCCCCCCCCCACGCTATGCAGAAGGGAATGTGGCCCTCAAATTGGAAAGGGGAAAAAAAGATTTCCCACCGCTGAACCGAAGTTCAGAGTTTAAGGTCATGCGACTGGACTTAACTGTCAGGAGTCCTTTACCTTTACCTTTTTTAACTGCACAAACTAAAGAGGGCTTTCCCTGTATTCTTATATCAACCATAGCAAATTTTGTAAGTCAGTTATGCTATTGAATGTCACTGCAGGGGAGAATAAGTAGGAAAGGCTACACATCCTCTCCTCCTGCCAGATGACTTTTCATTACAAATGTCATCTACACACACACACACACACACACACACTTGCATTCCGACGGGGAAAGTGGGTTCATGAAAACGTGTTTTGTCGCGACGAGATGTCATTTCATCCTGGCACAAGCTAATCTATCAAGTTCTGAAGAAGCCAGAGCGCTTCTTTTAATTTTGAAAAGGCCAGGAACGCACACACAAAAGGGTTCCCCATTAGCAAATCCCATTTTAAAAGTGCACCGAGGTTAATTGTATTACTGGGGCTGGACTGCCATCTTTAACAGCAGAGGCATCCCAGCAGGGATTGATGGGATAAATCTGCTCTCTGTAGATGGGAGCAGCAAAGGGGGGAAGCCCGTGATCTCAAGCCTTTGACATCCTTCTCCCCTTACCCCCACCTCACCCTCCACTCCAGCATCCCATCACAATTGACTTTTCCCTCAACCAATTCCAGGAGAAGGATGTTCCTGTACATTACCTCTGACATGCTGGCAACTAGGGGATGCCACAGACCGGTTGTATTTAATTACCGCTCCTGGTGGATTTATTACTATTATGCCTGGATTAATTGGGAAAGTAAAAATGCTTCATTGAGCGATCCATCTTCTCAAAGTTACTTACCTTGTCACGGGGCTAATAACAGGGAAATTAAAACGCTTCTCTTTCTCGCTGCGACATCGTAGGAAATGGATTTCTGCAATTCCTCCTGTAGAATTTTTTTTAAGAGGCATTTTAAAGCGGTGGGGGAAGATAAATTGGGCTAAGCGAGAGTGGGGGGAGGTCTGAGGGACAGAGGGAGGAAATGCAGCCATGCTCTTTATCAAATAAAACATTACACCCCCTCCGTGATGGAACTTTTTAAGATAAAAAAAAAAAATCTGAAGGATGATAGAATATTGATTGATTGCTAATACAGCAACAATCCCCCTGTTGTAGGAAGGGCCTCTTGCCATTTTATTTAAAAACCATTCCCGTAACACAAATTGCTTCGTACAGTTCCTGTTTCATAAGGATTGACAGCTAAAGGTTTGGCTGGTTATTTTAGACCAATCTGTCAAATTCAGCCGCCTTAACAATCTCTCTGTACTACACACACACCACACATTCAAAGCACATTACCGCACCACAAAAGAATATTGGGCATTGTAGTTTATCCCTTTCCAAACTTTTCATGTTGGTGACACACTTTTTAGACATGCATCATTTCGCAACAAGGTAATTCAGTTTTAGTGGCAAACCAGAGGTTAAACTAATCCCTTTCCAGCCCCAGGAGGAGTTTGGGGAGCGTTTGTGCGACACACTTACACACTGCAGCCGACAAACTAACGTGTCGCAACACAGAGTTTGGAAAGCTGTGACCAAGGTTCAAATACCCACTCAGCCACTGCGTGACCTTGGCCTTACCTACCTCACAGGGCTGTTGTGAGGATTAAATGAGGAGGGGAAGAACCATGTATGCCACCACGTATGCTCCTTAAAGAAAAAAGTGAAATCAAAATGCAGAAAACAAACAAACCAAACAATTCCTAGCACCCTCAATGAATACGCTTCTCAGGGTTCTTTGTGGAAAGTCATCACTGTTTAAAGTTGGTGGTGCAAAAGTCATCAGTACCTCCATCTGCCACCATTTTGTGACTGGCTCTGCCCACCCCACCCCACCCATTTTGTGAGTGGTGGACCACAGCCATTTTCAGCCATTTCAACTCCTGGACTGCAGATATTACTGGACCAGACTCTCCTAGTGTCCTTAATTTCCAGGGACAGTCCCAGATTTACAGAAGCCGTCCTGGTTTCTGATTTCATTCCAGAATGTCTCACTTTTCCTTAGGATGTCCCTATTTTCATTTCAGAGAAATGTTGGAGGGTATGGAGTTATGCGATCCCTGAGCCAACTAACTATACAACTTTATAGAAGACATCTGAAGGCAGCCCTGTATATGGAAGTTTTTAAAAAAATGTTTAATGTTTTATTATTATTTTTATATTTGTTGAAAGCTGCCCAGAGTGGATGGGGCAACCCAGTCAGATGGGTGAGGACATAAATAAAATATTGCTGCTACTATGATTATGGACTCTATTTTCATCTGAGAAATGTTGCAGTGTATGGTTCTGGCAGGGGATAAGGCAGGTCTCCACGCTCCTTTCTCTTCCTTTGGCCTCCCCTGAGATTTCAAGGAAATTGAAAGGGCTATAGTTAGCAGCACTACGCAGAATTGTGAAAATTAATAAAATTGGCAAACCTGAGTAGTGGTGGTTGGTTTCCTGCCATGTGCTCTGCATGTGCTCATAGGTAGTTTTGTTTTTGTCCTTGCTCTCTGCATCCTGAATGCACCCAGGCATTCAAACTGTTTCCAGCCGCGGGTCAGCCCTATTTCTCAGGCTGCATCTATGCTATACATTTAAAACACTTTTCTTTCCCTCAAATAATTTTGGGCACTGTAGTAGTTGAGGGGAAATGATGTGCTTCAAAGGTATAATATGTGCACAGCTGACTTCTTGTCAGATTAGAGCAGAGCTTTCCAGACATTTCATGTTGGTGACACGCTTTTTAGACATGCATCATTTTGCAACGCAGTAATTCAGTTTTATTAGCAAACCAGAGGTTAAACTAACCCCTTATAAGAGCTACAGACACAGCACACCTACACACCGCAGCTGACACAAAAATGACACACAGTTCAGAAAGCTCTGGATTAGAGTTTGTGGAAGAATTAAAACAAGCTGCTCGTGCTTTTCCTTCCCTGCCGCCCTCTGAGGCAAATAAGCCATCAGCCCCAGCCTGGAAGCTTGCAGCATCTTACCAGGCCCAGGCCCTTCCTCAGCTGCAATCTTTCCTGGCTGATTGCTGGTAGGGCTACTCATGAGTAAGCAGCTGCCAACTTCCGGCCCCCAGGGCTTCCTGTTTTTGGATCTCTATCCCTTCCCCACAGGCTCATGTAACACACAAAGATAAGACCCGAAATCTGATCAATTTTAAAGGTAGATAATGTTGATTGGAGCTGATGAAAGAGAATGGAAGTGAGCGACTGAGGATTGGCTCCGAGGGTAACCCTGGAGAAGGCATGATGGAAGAGCACTAGGGAGGAGTTGTTCTGTACATCCCAAAACTAAACATTCAGCGCACTGAAAACACAAGGGGCTTTGGTTTCAAGGGAACAGTGTGCAAGCCCTGCTACGTGCAATGGAACTTCGCGGGAAACACACCTTAAGTCACTCCGAAAGAAGGTATTGGAGCACTTCTAATCATCTGCCCACCACCATGAACAGAAAATAGAAGATCTAGCTGAAAGTCAACACATGGGGATCTGCACTGATCATTGCTGCATTGCATTCCTCATTACTATTATCTTATATAACAGTATTCAAACCTTAGACGCCAGTAGTGATGTATGGAAGTGAGAGCTGGACCATAAAGAAGGCTGATCACCGAAGAATTGATGCTTTTGAATTACGGTGCTGGAGGAGACTCTTGAGAGTCCCATGGACGGCAAGATCAAACCTATCCATTCTGAAGGAAATCAGCCCTGAGTGCTCACTGGAAGGGCAGATCCTGAAGCTGAAACTCCAATATTTGATCACCTCATGAGAAGAGAAGACTCCCTGGAAAAGACCCTGATGTTGGGAAAGATAGAGGGCACAAGGAGAAGGGGACGACAGAGGACGAGATGGTTGGACAGGGTTCTCAAAGCTACCAGCATGAGTCTGACCAAACTGCAGGAGGAAGTGGTAGACAGGAGTGCCTGGCGTGCTCTGGTCCATGGGGTCATGAAGAGTCGGACACGACTAAATGACTAAACAACAACGAAACCTTAGAAGAGTGTGTGGCTGTGAGAGGGTGCGCTTGGCTGTGACTATCATGAAGCCCCCACCTTCGTTTTATACAGCTCTATCACATCCCCCCTCTACTCGCCCCCCTCTCTCTAAGCCCAAAATGTTCCAGCCTTTCCTCACCATGCAGTTGCTCCACTAAACCCCTAGACCTTGTTGTTTGCCCCTTTCTGAACCCTTTCTAGTACTATAACAACCTTTTTGAGGTTTGGCGACCAGAAAAAAGAGGGGCTCCTATTTATGGACTAATCTCTTCCTTCTGTACAAGACTTAAAAGGAAATTGATGTATATATTGTAGAAGAAAGAAAAATCTTTTAAGAGCTTGGAGTGTGGGTTTTTTTTTAGTTTTTTTTAGTGCTTTTCTTCCCCCTCGCCCTTCTCTTTTCTTGCCCACGCTAATGGCAATGGCAATGGTTACATTAAGTATTTGGCTAAACTTCAAGAATTCTCTCTCTCTTTTAATTATCTTCTCCCTGACAGTTTGCACCCATTAATCCTGTTTTTATGGATTTAAGGGAACTGCAGAATTGCAGGTTGGAAATCTCTCTATTCCGCCTCCCTCGCCTCCCCACCCCCTTGCCATGGAGGGCAGGGGGAGGGGGGCAGGAAGAGAAATGGGTGGGAGGGAGAGGGACATTCCAGACCCCCGCACCCTTGTAAGCAGCCGGTCCTCTGCCCTGTGGCGTGGAGGGCATCCATGAGATACAGCTCTGGTATTTCAACGGTTTGGGGGCTTGTGCCAAAAGAAGAAGAAAACCGTGCCTTGAATCTTAATATCACCGCTTTCTACTGGAAACCTCTTTCCCAGAACCCTTGATGCTTTTTTCAGTTCAAGCAGAGTACCCAAATACAGCTGGATTTTATCCTCCATCTCCTCTTTCGAGGTGCCTGCCAACTCACCTCCTTCAAAGATGGGGCAAGGCAGCTTAAGCGATCAGCCTAATGGTGTGTGGGGTGTGTGGCGACTGAAGCTCCTTACCAGTGCAGGAGACATTGGAAACAGAGAGGGAGGGGAGGGGCTTCTGTTTGTGTGACCTGCCTTGATGCTGGTCCAGACTGGTAATAGTGGGATCTGCAACAGAATGTTGCAGCGCAGGCTGCTGCTCCTGTCAGGGATTCCAGCTGGCTGGCCTTGCTGTTTCCCAGGCTTCTCCATTCCACCCATAAGTCAGCCTTCCATGGTCGTTCAGCCCCCAGGAGAACCACCACCCTACTAACCTGGTTAGGGTTAGGTGCTGGGAATCACAACTGGAAAGAGTGCTGTTTGAGAATGAAGGTATGAAGGCAACATTCAGATTCGTTGCTCTGCCCAGTTTTGCCCCTGCCCCTGCCCACCCTTGGCATGTGGCCCCTGGAATGTTGCACCAGAGGGAATGCGGCCCTTGGGGTGAAATAGGCTCCTCCACCCCGGTCTAATCTGTTGCTGTTTTAGAAGAAGCGCAAACAGCTTCCCCGAATCTGCCTTGGGCGTGCTGTGCTGTCACAGGACGGAAAAGCAACCTCCCTCCATACCTCTTTGTTCAGGTCCATCATTGCTTTCCAACAACTGACCTCGTCTTGACTTCATTACCAGCTCTTAAAAGACATGCACTCCTCAGCACATTATCCTAGCTGCAGGGTGGGAGTGGGTGTGTTTTAAAGCAGCCATTCCTCACCGCCATCCCTAACTTGGATCATCTGCTGCTCACTTTCTAGATTACCTTCACTGGGAGAAGGTTATTTATGGACCTCCTACGATAATTGCAGAGCATGCAGGAAAGCATAAAATATTTGGTGGGGATAGCTCCAGGCCAGTCAGCATTTAGCATCCTTGGGCAAAGGAGGGGCAGTAGATCAGTGGAAGTGCATTTGCTTTGCATGTAAAAGGTCCCAGTTTCATTGCCTGGCAACTCCGTGCCAGACTGGGAGAGACCTCTGTCTGAAATACTGGCAAGCCACTGCCAGTCAGTGTAGACAATGCTAAGCTAGGTGGATCAATGGCTTGACTTGATATAAGGCACCTTCCTATGTTCCAATGATTGGGCGGGGGGGGCACTGATGTGCTCAGACTGGCCTTGGGGCTACCTCTCTCCACAACACAGACACACACAGACACACACACACACAGCAGCTAGATTGTGAATTGGACACCATTTTAATTACCCACAATCCCCCCAAAGCAGTTTCGTTCCAGGGGATTGTGGGAAATTAAAATGGGAGCACCTGCTCCTGCTTCCTACCACACCTATTCATTCGTATTTGCTTGCACAAAGTTCGCCAGAATGTTAAATGGTGTCTGGTCTTTCTTGAGCATTCCTTCTCATTCGTTTGCAGGGAGGTTACTCAACAATGAGCCTGATTTCACCTAGATTTGTTTGCACCATGGTCATAACAACTCTCCCTCAATCGTTCACCCCACATTTCTCCATGTATTATCCTAACTGCAAAAAAAAAAACACAAAACCAACAAAGCATAAAACCAAACCTGTTGTTCTTTTTTAGAGAGTGGATTTGTTGCACCCAGAATAGCAAGGCACTCCATTCAACTAACTGTAGATTCCAGTGGTTCCTGCATTGAAGGGGGTTGGACTTGATGACCTTTGGGATACCTTCCAACTCTACAATTCTAGGATTCTATTATCCTAATTGCACAAACTTGAATTTTTGGTGTGTGCTTGAACCTTCCCAAAGAATAATGACAATCTGGGGACAACTGTGACTAAGGGAGATAAGGGCTTCACAGAACCAGCAATAGTGGCACCCCAACCATCACCACTGCTTACACCACTGACAGAAATATGTGTTTTGGCCTCAAGACTGGACGTGTGGAGAAAATCCTGCAGTAGGATTAAAGTCCATTGTTGGATCTTGTAGTTTGCCAAAGAGCAAATATTTACTGACAAATGTTTACCAGATGGATGTTGAGTGTTTGCACATTTGAATACCAGTGATACTGAGGACTGCTGAATACTTGGAATAATGTGATTTTATGAAGGCACTATTGTCTATAGACATTTTAACTTTTGTGTACATGTACATTTTTACATGATGCATTAAATGTGCATTTGGGAAACAGCCATTGCTCAGAGGTTAGATGAACCAATGGTATGACTCTGCGTAAGGCAGCTCCCTATGTTCCTAACATATATTTCTATTCATATAAATGATACTTTGGACTCACCGGTGCAGGGATCAAAACATTATGCAATGTCTGCAAAAGACCAAAATTTGTGTTTCTGTGTTTTAAAGTGACTTATGATATAATCCTCCTGAATAGCTAATTGGAAATGAAAGGCCTTGGTTGTTTGAGGACAATGACCATGCAGAGTTTACCCACCTAGGGTAAAGCTGTGATCCAGCAAATAGATCTGGGGTGCTGGTCTGAGTGCAGCAAAGCAGATACGGACGTGAAAACAGATGCTGCCATTGTCTTGATCAACAAGGTCAACAATACTAAATTTAAAATTGCCAATAGATTTTTAATAAGTGGAACCTGCAACCAAATGTTGCACTACAGAGTTGCTCCTTTACTAGAATTTTTTTTGGGAGGGGAGGTGGTACTTCTGCAAACATTGGGTCCCCCCCCCCAAGGCTATGGCTATCTCCCAGGTGCAGGGTGCCATTTTGGACCACACTAGATGAACCAATGGTCTTATTCAGTATAAGGCACCTATCTTCCTATGAAGGCAGATTGAGGTTGATGGGGCACTGCTTCATTTTCCCTAATTGACAAGCCTCCAATTCTTGCTGGGGTGGGAGCATTGGCAGGTGCCTGGCAGTGCCATCCTGGGGACAGGTACCAGAAAACTGCAGCTGTCCCTAGTTGATAACGTCATCCAACAGCCCAGTGTGCAAGGAGGAGACACAGGTTGGAGTTGCCTATCTGAGATTCCCCAGTGACAGCGGCAGCGAATGCCTTGACTGGGCGCTGGAGATAAAGTGTTGTGGGAGAGGGAGAGGGAAGTGAAATGCCCTCAGTGAAGAGACCCTCTTTTCTTCCCCCTCCCTCTGCCCTCTTTCGGCTGCTATTTCTGGGGATGATAAAGTGTGGCGGAGCTGTCTGCTGGAGCCAGTACTTAGAAAGAGGAGAATGAATAAGCAGGCCCTGAGCGAGAAGGACGAGGGGAACAGACGGTCTTCTGTGCTTCCTCCTGGCTCCACTTTTACGGCCTCATTGGACTGAGTGCTTTGCTGCTTAATACCCTTTTCTCTTTCTTCTGGTAATTGGATTTCTTAAAACAGTAAAGGAAACACTTCCAGTGCAAAGCAGTTGTCTAAGACAAACTCAGATTAAACTACCCTAGTGTTGCAGTCTGCAGCATAAGGAGATTGGACGAGCTCTGCTGGATCAGGGCAACGGATCATCTGGTCCTGCGTCCTTGTTCTCACAGTTGGCCTGCCAATTTTTTTAAAAAAAATTGTGTGTGTGTGTATTATTAAATATTTTGTTGATTTACAAAAGTGTGCAATGTCTCTCTCTCGTATCCCCCCCCCATGTAACATTTTTACAAATCAGTTTCATTTGTTGAGACATTAGGAAGAAAAGGGGGAAAGAGGTGGGGGGGAGATGGGGTTGGGGTTGGGTGGCGATGTTTCTATTTTACTTACTATATGTAGTGTTTGGTGTCAGCATTGCTTGTGCAGGTTCTTTGCTGTTCACTTGCGTTCCTTTGGTGGTGAGAGAGGCTGGGGTTGGCCTAGGGTGTGGTTGTTCATTTGTGGTTGGCTGTGGTGGTCTTTGTTTTCATGTGTGAGTGGGGTGGGGGGTGTTTTGGATCAGGTTAGCCATATTGATTTGTATGCTGTTGGTGGATTTTTCTCGTTGTCGTGTTGGGCTGTGTATGTGATAAAGGGGAGCCATACAGGAGTGAAGGTGGCTTCTTCTGTTCGTCCCCATGTCAGTTTCAGTTTATTGGTTAATTTTTCTAGTAGGGCTGTTTCCCATACTATTTGGTACCATTGGTCCATGCTTACTCCTGACAGGTCTCTCCGGTGTCTGCCAATTTTATTTGTTGCTTTTGTATCCGACCTTTTCCTCCAAAGAAATTGAGGTGGCATACATGGTTCTCCCCATTCCTCATTTTGATCCCATCCTGTGAAGTAGGTTAGGCTGAAAGACTGTGGCCCAAGGTCACCCAGTGAGCTTCATGGCTTAGTGGGGATTTGAACCCTGGTCTTCCAAGGTCCAAGGGAAGCCTGCAAGCAGGATCTGGACACAAAAGCAGTTTCCAGCAACTGGTATTCAGAAGCATTGCTGGCTCCCACCATGGAGGCAGAACAAAGCCGCTAGGACCAGTCTGCTCCATCTCCCAGAAAGAGAGGTCAAAGCATACCGGGAACAGAGTTAGGTCCATAGGTGCTTCTAGCTCAGGACTTGCTGACACTAAATGGAAGTGGCTCTCTAGCGTCTCATTCAGGGAGTCTCCCAGCCTTACCTTGGAGGTGCCAGGGACTTTCTGCAAGCAAAGCAGAGATGTTCTACCACTGAGCTATACCCCGTTCCTTAATAATAAAAAATGTGGCACCTACAGTACTTTCTCCGGTTTGCAAATGTGCCCATGGGCTGAATAAATTTGTATGGACGAATGAAAAGTCCCTCTGTAAAATGAAACCCTCCTGGGGTTTCAAGCGAGTGAGCAATAAGGCATAACATCTGATCCTGTGTCTGCACTGCAAGAATGCAGATGCCCCCTCTGGATTCCGCATCTTTGCCAAAGAAAACCCCAGTGAATTGGAGCGTCTACGGAGAAACCTGGCTTCTAGCTAAAAGTAAAGTGCAGTGCCATCTTCTGATTGGTAGGCATTACTACAGTGCTGTAGTTAGGGTAAATTGATAGTACTGTAAAAGTATACATTGCTCCTGGGTAGTGTTTAAAGTACTTCACATCTTGCTGTAATACTCACAACATCGCTATAAGGTAGGTCAATATGTGGCTAGCCTCACTAGGCTACCTAGTGAGTTTGAAGCAGAAACCACTTTTGAATCGGTACTTAGAATCATAGAATTATAGAGTTGGAAGGGACCCCGAGGGTCTTCTAGTCCAATCTCCTGCAATGCAGAAAGCTCAACACATGGCCAGTTTGAAACCATACCAGCCACTGCTTAGCTTTGCAGATGTGCCAGCAGTTTTATTGCTGCAGCTCAGTCATTTAACCTTTATGCAATTCCTGATGACTCTGCTGTGTGTCCTGAGACAAAGGAGTAATTAAAGCTTTCTCTTGGTACTCAAAAAAAGCCAATGATCATTATCTTTTCCCCTGTATTACCAAGTAGGCCAGGAGAGACTCCCTGTCTGAAACCCTGCACAACCACTGCCAGTCAGTGTAGACAGTATTGAGCTAGATGGGTCAATGGGTCTGGCTCCATACAAGGCAGCTTCCTATGTCTTGAAGGAAGTGCCATAACTCAGTGGTAGAGCATGCAGAAACTCCCAAATTCAGTCCCTGGCATCTCCAGGTAGGGCTGAGAAAGACTCTCTGTCTGACACCCTGGAGAGCTGCTGCCAGTTAGTGCCAGCAATGAGCCAATGGGCAGAAGGAGGTGGTGGTGGTGGTCTTCTTCAGGGAGGGGTGCACGTCACGAACACCTGGCTCATGCCCCCACTCCCAAACCTGGAATTAGCACTGTGCCGAAGCATTGCAGCACCACTTGGATCCCCAACATGCTAGTTGCTTGGCCACCCTGCCCAATTCTACCCCCCCTCTCCCACCATCACACGCACATTTAAAAAATTAAAAGCATTTCGCAAATGAAACTCTTCAGAGAAGGAGCCTGTCTGAGTGCGCTTAATGTAATGAAGAGGCGAAAATTCACTGGAGCAATTAATTTAATTGAAAGGCGCTGGGGAGCTGGGTGCCAGAACGGCAAGTAAAAAATGCATTTCCTCCTGACAGGAGCTAACTAAAGAGAGATATACAGCGCATGGAGGGCCCTTGGCTCCCAGTCGCAGCCGCTCTCAGAGCAATGCTTTCAGTTCGTTGGCAGCGTTCCCAGGCTCACCGACAAATGGAGACTTTCCCTGCCCCAGCCTGGCATCAGGTACCTTCTCAGATGAAATGCCCCTCTTCCCAGACAAAGGAGACAGCCTCGCAACAAGGCAAGGGGAGAGAGTTGGGGAAGGGCCATAGCGTCTGCTTTAGTCCCCATGACATCTCCAAGTAGGGAAGGGAACGTCCCCTGCCTGAAACCCTGGGCAGTAGACATTACTGGTAGGACAATGGCTGCGCCTCTGTATAAAGGGAAAGGTACCCCTGACCGCTAGGTCCAGTTGCGGACGACTCTGGGGTTGCACACTCATCTTGCTCTATAGGCTAGGGGAGCCGGCGTTTGTCCACAGCCAGCTTCCAGGTCATGTGGCCAGCATGACTAAGCCGCTTCTGGCAAACCAGAGCAGCACACGGAAACACCGTTTACCTTCCCGCAGGAGCAGTACCTATTTATCTACTTGCACTTGATGTGCTTTCAAACTGCTAGGTGGTCAGGAGCTGGGACCGAACAATGGGAGCTCACCCTGTCGTGGGGATTCGAACTGTCGACCTTCCGATCGGCAAGCCCTAGGCTCTGTGGTTTAGACCACAGCGCCACCCGTGTCCCTGTGACTCTGTATAAGGCAGCTCCTTACATCTTAAGGGAAGGGCCATAGCTCAGTGGCAGAGCAGCAGGCTCGATCTCTGGCAACACCAAGTAGGACTGGGGACAGGGGAGCACCTGTCAGTGTCAACAGAACTGAGCAGGTTGTTGGCATCTGTCTGTCTCAGGAGACCGTGGCGGAGTGCGCCTTTGGGGGTGAAGCCGAACTGCCGCAAGCCTGCAACGCCTGCGGTGGCTGTAGAGACCGACGTGGGAGAGACATGATTTGTTGCAGCTGGGGCAGAGGAAGACATCTGGTTGTGCTGCTGCAGATGCACAACGGTGTTCCATCTTTCTGAGCTCTTCTCAACAGTCATTCCTCCTCTGGTCACTGCTATGGATGTACATCCTGACTGCCTGGACTCAGGATAATACACCTGCGAATAAAACGTTTTAAGTGTGTTGTAAAGTGCAATATGGGACACGGGTGGCGCTGTAGGTTAAACCACAGAGCCTAGGGCTTGATAATGCCTCTTGCTTCCTTGGATGGAGCATAGGGAAAGGTGTGCTTGCGTGTGCATATGATCTATCCTCTTGTACAAAGGCAAACATTTACATTCAATGCTCTGCCTACTCCTGCTTGTTGCCCCGTCCGCCACTGCCCCATGGCCCCCGGACACCTACCCAGAAGGGAATGTGACCTTTAGGCTGAAAAAGTCACCCAACTGTGACTTAGAAGAATGGGGGACTCTCCAACACTGGCGGTCTTGAAGCAGAAGCTGGGCTGCCATCTGTTGGGGTTGCTCTTGCACTGAGTTTTCTGCAACAAACAGCGGGGTCAGACTAGATGCCCCCTAAAGGGACCTCCCCCCAAAAAAAAACCTCAGGTGAAAGATTGGTGTAAAGGAAGAGCAACAGGCCTCCCAGCTGCTGTTTGGCATTCATCCTCTCTCTGCACAAATAGCATGAACAAAGCGCAACAGCCACCTGCAAACGAACCATTCATTATGCATTATGTCAATGTGGCTTTTAAACTCAGAAGTAGTTGCATAGACCATTTTTTGCTAGAAGGGAATCAAGCCAGAAAATGGTGAGGGGGTGGGGGTGGTAGGCTAGCGAGACAGAATATAGACAGCGTAGGAATTAAAATCACAATGTAAGCAAAGCTGAGACGAGAGAGAGAGAGAGAGAGAGAGAGAGAGAGAGAGAATTAATATTGCTAAAGTGAATGGTTGGCTCAGGGCTCTCTGGCACATTAAGACGTTGGCCAAATGAATTGCAGAGGAACCTTTAGGAACAAGGAACCAAACCCTCACTCATCATAATTCCAGGAAGGGGGTGCTTTAATATTAATTATCTTGCCGAAGATATTGACCAGCCGTGGAAGCAGAGATTTCTGCAGAATGAGCACTCCAGTAATTGGAACTGTTGCTAGGTCCTGGGGGGGGGCTTCGTTGCACCCCAACTTCTGCACAGTAGCTGGTACCAAAGAGGCAAATTCCTTGTTAAGAATGATTAGGAAACTCACAGCTATCCATAAAACCATTATTTTAATCCCCAGGGTGGACACATTAAGAGGACCATATACAGTTTGGGTCTCCCAAATCTCAAATAGGTACAGTGGTACCTCGGGTTAAGTACTTAATTCGTTCCGGAGGTCTGTTCTTAACCTGAAACTGTTCTTAACTTGAAGCACCACTTTAGCTAATGGGGCCTCCTGCTGCTGCGCCGCCGGAGCCCAATTTCTGTTCTTATCCTGTAGCAAAGTTCTTAACCTGAAGCACTATTTCTGGGTTAGCGGAGTGTGTAACCTGAAGCGTATGTAACCCGAAGCTTATGTAACCCGAGGTACCACTGTTTACTGCAGAGTTTGAGGGGACAGGGAAGATGCAGAAAAAAGCAATCCGAATGTGGAAGGAGCTGGAGCACTTTCTGTATGAGCAAAGGCTACAATGCTCCATTGCTGCAGCGGGTGAGAGTAAAGCATTCAACCACCTGCAATACGGAGACATAGCAACATTACTTGCCCATAGAGGAGGCTGCCTGCTGTGTCTCTGCATGTGTGATCACTCTGGCTTTGCTTCCAGCCAGCCAGCCAGCCAGCCTCCACTAAGGACAGATAATGGCGCTCCCGTTTCTGCAGCAGGCGTGATTGGAGCAAACAGCCTGCCCACCCCACATGGCAGAGAGGCACATCCAACAAAGTAGACTGTCCACTGAGTAACTACCCCATGAGTAACTGCTTCTGCCTGGCTGTCTAATCAGTCTCTGCTGTCAAGTGTGATTGGGAGCAACCAGCTGATCCAATGCAGAGATGCAGCTGAACTACCCCTAGTCAGAGGAGGCTGCCCGTTGTATCCTTGTGAATCACTGTTCTGGGCTTGCCTCTTTCCAACTAAGAAGCAAATAAAATATAGGAGACAAGCTACTATGTGGAGAGAACATTCATACATTTCCACATTTGAAACATTTAAAGGGGGGGGGTTCCTAAGAGTGCAGTGTCCCTTCAGTTTTAAGAGGACAAAGAGTGTGTCACCTATAAAGAAGCACTGTGATAAGGGACTACAGGGTAACAACCTCCCAAAATGAGCTCTCAGTAAATTCATATTAGTGCTTGGAATTTAAAACAAAAAAGTACTTCTGTTGCTATGTGGGGGGAGTGTTTCTTTTCGCTTGGCCATGGAAATCAAGAATTTAATTTCAAACAAGAGTGTTTGACTCAGCAGTCCAGCACTTGTTCTTCCAAGTAGACTCAGCAGGTTAATATATATCTGAATATATATTAACCTCTGTCCTCGTAAATCAACTGAGCTTGGGCACAATTTCTGTCTGGAATCCACCCAGCCACATTTAGAGCAGGCAGAGCAGAGCTGTTAGTTGCTCACAGTTAAGCATAGAGGAAGGGGACAGTTTTACCACCAGGTGCTACTAGGGGGCAGCCTAGAGCATCACATTGCAGCACATCATACTTTTTCTTAGAGTCAGAGTTGCAGGGTGGGGGGTTGTAGGTAATTTAGTATACCCTGCTGCTGGGGCAGGTTATCTAGAGCCAGCACATTCCTGAGAAATCGCTGCCCGGGGTGGGAGGGGAGCGGGGACGGAGAGACAATTGGTTCCATTGTTGAACTGCTTGTGCCATCAATAAATTTCTCATAATGCTCCTCCAAAATCTACACCTTAGTAGTAATATCAACAACCTCAGATATGCAGATGACCCAACCTTGATGGCAGAAAGTGAGGAGGAATTAAAGAACCTTTTAATGAGGGTGAAAGAGGAGAGCGCAAAATATGGTCTGAAGCTCAACATCAAAAAAACGAAGATCATGGCCACTGGGCCCATCACCTCCTGGCAAATAGAAGGGGAAGAAATGGAGGCAGTGAGAGATTTTACTTTCTTGGGCTCCATGATCACTGCAGATGGTGACAGCAGTCACGAAATTAAAAGATGCCTGCTCCTTGGAAGAAAGGTGATGACAAACCTAGACAGCATCTTAAAAAGCAGAGACATCACCTTGCCAACAAAGGTCCGTATAGTTAAAGCCATGGTTTTCCCAGTAGCGATGTATGGAAGTGAGAGCTGGACCATAAAGAAGGCTGATCGCCGAAGAATTGATGCTTTTGAATTATGTTGTTGGAGGAGACTCTTGAGAGTCCCATGGACTGCAAGAAGATCAAACCTCTCCATTCTGAAGGAAATCAGCCCTGAGTGCTCACTGGAAGGACAGATCGTGAAGCTGAGGCTCCAATACTTTGGCCACCTCACGAGAAGAGAAGACTCCCTGGAAAAGACCCTGATGTTGGGAAAGATGGAGGGCACAAGGAGAAGGGGATGACAGGACAAGATGGTTGGACAGTGTTCTCAAAGCTACAAACATGAGTCTGACCAAACTGCGGGAGGCAGTGGAAGACAGGAGTGCCTGGTTTGCTCTGGTCCATGGGGTCACGAAGAGTCGGACACGACTAAACGACTAAACAACAACAACAAAAGTAGTAGCATCAGCCCATTGGATCTAGTCTGCCCTCTAGAGGGCAGCAAGGGACAACTATTCAGGGATTTGGAAAACTGCTGCCGTGTCTTGTGGCTGGCCCAAAGTTTCAGAGCTGATTGAGACAATTTGTGCCCCCTTTTCAATGCAGATATGAAATTTGCCTTTAATTTTTATTGAGGTGGGAGGGGGGAGAGAGAGAAAACATCTGCGCCAGAGCTTGGAAAGCACGGACCTGCATATTTTGAAGGTCAATTGCATTGGAACAGTGCAGTCCAGTAGGTTAGGTGTGGGAAGCTTTTGGCCTCCCAGATGCTGCTGAACTAAACTCCCACCAGCTCCAGCAAGCATGGTCCATGGCCACAGATGATGGAAGGTGTACTTCAGCAGCATCTGGAGACTCACAGGCTCCCCGTATCTGCTGCAGGTGTCCACGCAGAACTAAGCCCCACTGAGTTTAACAGGCCATACTCCCAAGTAAGCACTCCTGTAGTGGCAAATTCAGAAGTGCAGGGACCCTTCATGATGAGTAGCCACACCCCCTCACAGCCACACCCCTCTAAGATTATAAAATAATATTTTACAATAATAATAATTAGGGATGTCTGGCAGCAATCAGTGGAGATCTCCATGTGTGACCTTTCAGCTAGGTCTACGATTTCCCATGTATATACACAGGCAAATGATTTGGGGTGTTCCAATATTTTAAGTGGGGTTTTCCTGGAAGTTTCATTGTACAGAGCAAAAATTGCACACTGTTCCCCCAAAACTGAATCAACTTGTGTTTTCAGTGCTCCTAAATGCTGAGCTTTGCAACATACAGAACAGCTCCTCCTCTGTGTTCTTCCCTTGCACCTTCTCCAGAGTGACCCTATGAGTTAGTCCTCAGTGTCTGGTCACCTCCGTTGACTCTGATTGGCTCCAATCAGCCCAAAGGGGTGAGGAGGCCCCTTCTCAGGGGCTAAAAAAGCTCACTGATGGCAATGGTCAGATATCTATACTATGTCAAAATGAGACTCTCCATTCTGCAAATTGCCAGACACCACATTGCACAGTGCCTTAACGTTCAAGCGATGTGTACATTTGTGAATACAGTGGCACCTAGGGTTACATATGCTTCAGGTTACATACGCTTCAGGTTACAGACTCCGCTAACCCAGAAATATTACCTCAGGTTAAGAACTTTGCTTCAGGATGAGAACAGAAATCGTGCAGCAGTGGCGCAGCGGCAGCAGGAGGCCCCATTAGCTAAAGTGGTGTTTCAGGTTAATAACAGTTTGAGGTTAAGAACAGACCTCCAGAACGAATTAAGTTCTTAACTCAAGGTACCACTGTATATGTGTTATGGACAACTTGCACCCCACCACCAACCCCAGCTTAAAGATTTTGGTCACATCCACATCAGATGGGGAATTTGTGGCCCTCCAGATGTTGTAGGACTCCAACTCCCAACAACAACCCTGGGAGCCAGCATGGCCAATGGTTGAGGATGATGGGAGTGGCAGTTCAGCAACATCCAAAGGGCCACGGGGTGCCCATCCCTACAAGAAAGTGTAAGAGCTAGGAAGAAAAAGGATCCCTGCTGGATCCAAGCAACTGCCCATCATCCAGTGTTATGCTTCTTGAAGGGACGTAGAGACGAAGACAGAAGCCTTGGATAGCATGCCAAACTGTAGATGGGACAAGGAAACCAACTAATCAAAATTGTTTTGCTGTTACCACCTTTCTGCCAATAGAGGGCAGTAGCGCATAACACAAAACATTATTTGGGAGAGTGGAGCAGTGGAGAAGGGGAAACCCTTGAACACATCCAGGCTCAGAGTGGGTCCTGAAGAATGCTCAACAGGGATTAACTACCCTCTAATATGTTTTAAGCCCCCTTTCCAGACCCCTTCACCAACCATTGCCTTAAGGACAATAACAAGCCCTCAAATACCTTTGCCTTTACAAAAGGTGCTCTCCCCCCACCCCACACTCTACCCCCTGCTTAACTGAACATATTGCAGACAACAAAGGTCATCTTAGCAGGGCATATCCATGTGCTGTGTGAGGACGAGCTTAGTGTGCAGTGATGTAGGGATGGGGGGTGGAAATGGTTCATATTTTAGAGGCGAACCACTCTGATTTGCACCTTCCGAAGAAAATAACGTGAACCAAGAGACAGACAGCCTTTGAAATTTGCACTCCTCCGAATTTTGCATTGCAGTTCTCCAGCAAAATAACGTGTGCAAACATGCATATAGTAGTGAAAATAGCATAAAATAAATGTGTAAATGTGCCACTGTGTAAATGTGACTGTAGCAATGGCCAACAACTTGGATGACTTTAAAATATGGCTAGGCAAATTCATGAAGGCTATGGATGGCTGCTAGCCATTACAGCTAATTTCTGTCTCCACTGTTGGAGGAAGTCTGCCTTCACATGCCCGTTCTTCTGAATCAAGAGTACTGTTTTGCTCAGGTTCAGCTTGCAGGCTTCCCACAGGGGCATCTGCTTGGCCACTGTGAGAAAAGGATGACAGGCCATTTCACCTGCTCCAACAGGCTCTTCTTATGCTCTTAAAAATGAGAAATGGAGAGAAACTGAAACTGATAGATCTGCTCATTTCCACCAGCAAGGAGGGGAAAAGGTGTCTGTTCATTTAAAGCTTCTGAAAGCAAAAATGCACAGAGAAGTCTATTATGACCATGCATATTTCACTAGTTTTGTCTTGGTCCCTTGTGCTGGAAACTGCCTAGTATCAGGTCAGAGTGGCTGCCTATTTAACTTCAGAAGAACCCGGTCAAGCCAAAAGCCCATCTAGTCCATCTAGGTGTAATTTGGGGATTTCACCACACGGGGAGCTGAATGCAGATCCTTGCTCACTATCATTAAGTCTTGTGAAAGTCAATTTACCTTGGGAGAAAATGAAGTTGTTTTGTTATTGTCTAGAGTAGGGTAGGGTTAGGGGAATTTGCTGACCTCTCTCCATGATTGAATAATTTCACAGCTTTGGTTATGTTCTCCTTTGCATGTGGAGGCACGCCCAGAACAGAAACTCAGGCAGAATCTCTGTGGGTCGTTGTTATTCTTAAAGCTGACCCATTTAGCACACTGGGGCTTGTAATGCACTTTTGGGCTAGAGCCCAGTGTAGTGCAAATGTTAAGAGTGTTGGACAAGGGCCTGGGAGGCCACTCTTCAAATCCCCACTCAAGCCGTGAAGTTCACTGGGTGACCTTGGGCCAGTCACTGTCTCTCACCCTGCCTGCTTCACAGGGTTGTTGTGAGGATGAAACAAGCACACCACCTTGAGCTGCTTGGAGGAAAAGGTGGCATAAACCACTTTGATATTTTTTCCCCTTTAAAATATAAAATGGTCTAGAAATTAAATAAATAAATAATAATGTAAATGCGAGAAATAAAAAATAAATAAAATGCACTTTGAGTAAGTGCTGGTCACTGGCTCTGTACTTTATGATTTTATAATTGTATGACGATCTAACAATTTTATTGTTAGACTAACATGATTGTTACACGAACATGGTTCTTTTTTATAAAATAGAAAACAACAGCTGGCAGTTTAGAACTACAGTGGAACCTCGTGTTACGGACAGGATCCATTCCGGAGGCCCGTTCGTAACACGGAAGTGACGTAAGCTGAAGCGCCGCATCTGCATGCAGTGCGTTTTAGCGCTTCTGCACATGCACGAAGCACATTTTAGCACTTCTGTGCATGCGTGAGCGGCGAAACCCAGAAGTAACCCATTCTGGTACTTCCGGATTGCTGCAGGATGCAAGACAAAAACACACAACCTGAAGCAGACGCAACATGAGGTACGACTGTACTTTTGTTTATAAATAAATAAATATCAGATGCTCAATTGCAATCTTATGCTCAGTTACCCAGCACTAGGACCCCCTCCCCCGCCCTCACTGAACACAGTAAGACTTTATTCATTTGTGGTTTTCTTTTTAATAATTTAGGGTGGAGCCAATGCGTGTCCTGTTCACAGTAGACCCATTGAAGTTTATGGACATGTCTAACTTAGGTTCATTCATTTCAAGGGGCCTACGATGAGTAGGAATTAGTTGGAGAAAACCCTTGTCATTCGTCAAAAAAGACCTTCGGGGTGGATCACAGCTTCCTCTGGGTAAATGTGCATGGGAGTCGAGTGCAGTGGAACCTCAGTATACCTGAAGGAGCGTCTCCACCCCCATCGTTCTGCCCGGACACTGAGGTCCAGCACCGAGGGCCTTCTGGCGGTTCCCTCGCTGCGAGAAGCCAAGTTACAGGCAATCAGGCAGAGGGCCTTCTCAGTAGTGGCACCCGCCCTGTGGAACACCCTCCCACCAGATGTCAAAGAGAAAAATAACTACCAAACTTTTAGAAGACATCTAAAGGCAGCCCTGTTAAGGGAAGCTTTTAATGTTTAATAGGTTATTGTATTTTAGTGTTTTGTCGCAAGCCGCCCAGAGTGGCTGGGGAAACCCAGCCAGATGGGCGGGGTATAAATAATAAATTATTATTATTATTATTATTATTATTATTATTATTATTATTCACCTCCACACCTGGGAACTGCTCTATTGCAGGCCTACTTTTACAGAGAAGTTGCGGTGGGGGTAGGATTGTGGAATTAAAACAGCTCCTGCGGATAACTTTTCCACAGGAGGGGCTCGAGAGACACATCAACTCCATGACTGAACTCTGAGATACAGAGAGGCATCAAAGCTCCGGCCAGAGCTAAGCAGTATTGTCATTTTTCCAGCAGGGGAGGGGAGGCGTGGAAGCCTTGATTTATCGTATTCCCTCCGTACTGAAGCTGGCCCATCAATCAGCCCCTTCAGGCTGAATGGGCCGGGGCCCTGCGGGTTCTCCGGCTCCCCAGCTCTCCCGGTGTAGGATCAAAGAGATGGAGGCACCGTTGCCGCGGCGACCCTTGTTGCCACTTCCTGTTGTTCCAGATGTCTGCCGGTGTATCACCATACAGACCATCATTGTCCCATATGGAGGCAAAGGGGACTCTTTCACGAACCACCTTGAAGACAGAGTGCTCTCTCGCCACCCCACCTGCTTTCGAAAGCGGCTCTTCTGCCTTACAGTTTCGGCAGCTTCTCGCAAACAGACTCCCAGCTAGTTTGAAAGATTACCCACTTCCCAATGGCTTAACAGAACCTGATTTCTCCTTGTTTTCTTTGGCTACAATCTACACCATGCATTTATTTATTTTTATTTTTATAAGAAGTTGTATACCACCCTTCATCCACGGTGCGCAGCATACAAAATACAAGATAAAAACACAAAATACATAATAAAACAAGAACAAAACAAACCAATAACTCACCCCCACCCTCAAGCATATTCAAGAGGATATAGGATGTTAGTCAACCAAAGTCCTGGTTGAAGAGGAATGTTTTTGTCAGGCGCCTAGAGGTGTATAATGAAGGCGCCAAGCGCACCTCCCCAGGGAGAGCATTCTGGATTGGGGAGCCACTGCAGAAAAGGTCCGTTCATGTGCTGAAAGGCCTGTTTAAAGGCTGTTTCCTCCTGCACCACCAAAGAATAGTAGAGACTAGTTTACATCCCACAGAGCTACAATTCTCAGCAGTCTTAGCAAACTACAGCTCCCAGGATTCTTTCGGAGAAGATGTGGGCTTTAAATGCATGGTGAGCGTGCAGCCCTAGGCTCCTAATCACAAAATAACAGTGCCATTCATTCATCCATTCATTCAATAGAGCACTATAATTGTTTGTAGGACTTTGCAGAGCGCAGGAGGCCCAGTCCCTGCCCTGAGGAACTTGCAATCTGAAGCCTGACACAGGAGAAAGAGAGGAAAGGGAGGAAAATGGAGGCAGGGCATAAATAGGGAAATCATATGCAGTGAATTACTTTGTGCTTACTTAGGCAGGCAGTAGCCAAATTTAACATGAGGGACCTGGAGATGTATTGTCTACACAGACTGGCAGCAGGCATCTGGGGTTTGACAGGGGATATTCCTAGTCCTACCTGATTCGGGATCGAACCTGGGACCTTCTGCAAGCAGAGCAGGTGCTCTATCACTAAGCCATAGGCCAATCCCAAGAGAGATCATATACATGCTGTTACCCACCACAGCAAAATGGAAACACCCGTTCTTCTAGGTACAGGGTTTTGCTATTATTGTTCTATATCAGGCCTGGTCAACCCCAAAACTTCATTCCTGATGCTGCTTTTATTACATCCCACACATGAACAGGGTTCTGAGTTCAAAATACACACAATCCCAGGTAACTGACCGGAGTACAGATTATGAATTTCTGACGGCAAGCCCTAGGAGCATAGAAAACTGCCTTATGCTGAATCAGACCACTGCTCCATATAGCTCAGTACTGTCTGCACTGACTGGCAGCCTCTCTCCGAGGTTTCTTTCCCCAGCCTTACCTGGAGATGGTGGGGATTGAACCCAGGACATTTCTGCATGCAGAGCAGATGCTTTACCACAGATGCTTTATGGGCCTTCCCATGGAAGTCCCTATATCTAATAGAAAACAGAGGAGGCAGATTTCTAGCAATACCATTGCAGGTCACTCCTGCCCACTCCGCAAACAGAGCAGTGATTCTAAAGGTGAAGCAGACCTAAATCCTTCCCACGGAGGGTAGGACTGGGCTTGGGTGAGGCAGTGGGGAAGCCAGGTGGCTAATTGGCTGTCACACTCAGGGAGTGTGTGATGACCTGGAAAATGGCAGCATTTTGACCTATGACCTCTTGGGACGTGTAAACTATTTCCAGGTCAATAGAGGGGAGGAATGGTGCATGGGTTTTTTTGATTGGAAGGGTAAGAGGAGATGGTCATTTGAGACCAAACGTGCCTTGGTAGCGGTTAACATGAAATTGGAAGGGCATTTGTTACTGTTGTTCCAATGGATGTATTGTTTTGTTGTGTTTTCCTACGCTGCACTGATTATTTTTTCAATAGGAAAGCAGAATACAAACAACTAAACTAATACTACAATAAATGTATCAGCTATTACTGATTATCAGCATTAGCATCATTAGCCACTGGCTGCTGTAATTAGAGCTAAAATGAGAGCACTCACCCCCAATTCATCACTCACTTGATAGGTAGAGAATCTGAGAAGCTGCCTTGATTCTTTTTGGAGTACTAGGTAGGAGACAAATTGCTTACCACCGGAAAGGGCCACAGCTGAGTGGTAGGACACCTGCCCTGCATGCAGAACGTCCCGGGTTCACTCCCTGGCATTTGCAGGTAGGACTGGGAGTGTCTCCAGGTGGACACCCTGGAAAGCTGGGGCTGATGGGAGTTGTAATCCAAAACATCTGGAGGGTGCTAAGTTGGTGAAGGCTGTTAGGAATTTATATACCAGTTTTATATCAAGGCTGACATTTCCAGAAATTTAGTTTTGTTGACGTGCTGCAGATGTGCTGTGAGCCCTTCTTATGGAACTATCGTTCTTCTTGAGGAAGGGAATGACACCCAAACCAGTGTAAACTGGTAGGTGGGTGTTCTGGGGGGGGGTGGCGGCGTTGGCAGGTGAGTTCTGCAACATGTCTACCAACGCAATGACAGCTCCTTAATGGTGTGTTTATGCTGGACTGTCCAGACACCATTCCACTTTATTAGCTGTTCTGCCATGCTTACCCGACGTCACCACTTTATTGCCATGGGGGGGGGCAACTCTCATGCTGAGATGAAAAAGAAACCCCAACATTTTGTGGTTTTGGGTTTTGAGGACATGGGTCTGGGATGTGGGTCGAGGACGTGGGTTCAAGCCTCATTGGGCAAAATATTCCTACAAAAGATGGACCCTCGTGTTCCCTTCCAACTCTACAGTTCTAGGATTTCAGCAAGAATTCACAAGGACACGGAGCAGTATGCCCGCCCCCAAAATTTCGCAGGCGCAAAACGCTATGGAAGGTGGGGGTCACGCTTAACCACCCCGATCCCATCATGAGCACAAATCGTCATGAAGGCCTGACGAAAGGGACATTGGGGGGGGGGCTCTGTGCAACAGGAACAATGTATTATTTGCTCATCCACTTTGGTGTCCTCTCTCATTCCCAATCCCCTCCCCACCACACACACCACCGCGCTCCTCTCTCTTTCCCTCCCTTCTTCTTCAATGAATTTAAGTGTGAGAAAAAATTTTGTCCAGAAAGTAAGGGGGAATGCAACCCACCCTCTCTTTTCCTCGATGCCACCTCCCGATACGCTGTTCCAAGCATCGCGCTAATGAGCGTTATTCTTTGCAGATGAACGGGGGTGTTGGAACCTTTGCCGCTGTGGCGCGGTTAACAATCGGAGCTGTCAGCCTGGCTGAGTCCACGGTTAAAATATCTGAGAGCTTTTGTCGAGGGGATGGGAACTTCAGACTTAACAAATGCGTTGTTATTTTTCTGGGGGGCGCTTTTTGGGGGGGGCCCAGGGGGGAGGAGCGGGGAAGGAATGCACAAGCTGCCCCCACCCTCCCAGTTCATTCCTGGGACCACCTAAAGAAAGAGATTTCTGTGGCACTGCTGGGAAGCTCTGCTCCACAGATTTGTAGATTTGGAAAGGCAGTTGCAAGGTCTTTGGATCCATCCATGTCCATATATATAGCTAGATCTTGTGCCTCTGACCAGGCCTTTCGCAATATTTTTATTACTTTTGGGTCCCACTCTTCCTCTGATGAGCTCAGGGCAGCGATCCCAGTTTGATTCCCTCAACCATCTCGCGAAGTAGGCTCTTGGACCTCAAAATGAGAGGTCATCTTTAACTATCCTCTGAGACAACAAAGGAGCAAGCATGGCTACCATGTTCTTCTCCAGACTAGCTAGACTAGAACAAGAAACTCTTCTATCCATGTTATGTTTTTCCTACAATAAGCAACTTTATTATTTTCTTGCCTACAAGCATCTCTGTATGTGTGATTGTAACAAGTAAAATCTCTCTAACCAAGATTCACTAGCCAAACGCTGCACCTTTTGAAAGGGTTTCAATAGGTATTTGGACCCTGTTATCCCAATAGATGGCTGTGTATTTCAGAAAGTACAAATTAAATGTAGCTGAATGAAATTGGTCTCCTAGTCCCTTGCAACGGCCTTTCACTTCAGGCAGCAAAGTGTCTTAGGTCAGCCAGGGAGAAGAGTTGTTTCTGGCCGTGATCATTTGGTCTGCAAGATGGCTGAGTGCCCTGCTTTGCAAAGCACAATCCTCTGTTTGTAGGGGGTTCAAGTCAAGTCCTCCCCCCTGCCCAAATGAGTCCTAAGAAGAGAGAGCAGCAGAGGTCTCAAAGCTGCCCATCAATAGCTCCTGGACAGCAGGCTGAGCAAGCACACAGATCATCCCTGCATTAGCCCATTAGGAGAAGCACACAACCAGGAACTCAGTGCAAGTGCACCTTCTCCCCTCTTCCAGTTTCCACAACTGGTGATCAGAAGTATAATGCCTCTGACCTTGGAGGCATCTGTTCTTATTTTAAGTTATAGTCATTGGGTTGTGCCCGGTGTTGATCCTGCTCAGGACACACCCACATAAATTAATGAACGTGGGTATTTTAGGTCTGTTAATTAGAATTGGTCTACTCCGATTCGGATTTCGTTGGGGGGGAGAGCACCTGACTGACTCACTGCTTTCCTCCCAAAATATAGTCTCCATCCGGCCCTAGCCAAGTTTAACGCCGCTGCTCCCCCTGCCCCCTCAACATTGTCTTCCACGGCCTTTTACCCTCAACTCCGCCACTCCTCTTCCCTGCTCAGTTTTGTTACTCCAGAAATAAGGGAATCAGTTTTCCACCATCCTTACATTGAAGGATTAAAAGCCCTCATGACTGAAGCATTAAGTGTTGGAAACAGTGGCTTTTCTATTCTTTCATGCTACCCCTTCTCTCTCTCTTTTTTGGCCTATCTCGGCTAAGACGAAGGCCTCTGTTCACCCTTCAGAAAAGCCCCCTCCTCATTCACGGGGTCTTGAATGAAGTGGCTCTCAATTAAAAGTTTCCCATTGACGCCGCCTGAATGAGACCTTGCTGGGGAATTCATCCCGCTGAATGGGCCCTGGCCTTCGCGAAATCTGAAGGGGCCAATAGATTTCCCACAATATTTGTACATCGTCCATTGTGCCCATTTTTCCCTCCAGTGAACCAGAAACAGTTAACACATCCGCTCCCGGAGGGCTGGGCGCGGATGCTTGTTAAGAGGCCCCGGCCGGTCCCATGAGCCTGTCAGGAGAACCCCCACCCTGCTGGCCCACGTCCCCATACAGAAGGGACTTACAGACAGTTCTTAGCAGGGGCGGATGATAATAACCACCTGCTTACATTCATTCTGTGCGGAGGCCAAGATTAAGTGCAAACGCCACTGGGTAAGTGGAGGGGCCAGAGGGGAGGTGGGAGGCTACTCTCAGCCGCAAGCCTGCATCTTTTGCCCCTGGAAGTGTTGGTGGAAGTTTTCCCCAGAACCACATTTATGTTTCCCAAGCTGAACTGGGCTAACCATGATCCCAAATCCTCCACAGAGTGGACCCAAGTCAAAAGGGGTTTCTCTAGTGCGTACAACACCTGCTACGCAGCTTCTTAAAGGTTGCTGGTGTGTGCCTTCTATCAACTTTGGCTGGTGGCCCAATTGTGCCCCTATCTGTACAGCTATTCCCCTAACTTCTGTTGTCTACATTCTGATAACCTCTAAATTAGATTACTGCAATGTGTTATAGGTGGGGCTGCCTTTGAAGATGGTTTGGAAACTTCAGCTGATTCATGATTCAGTGACCAGGTTGCTAACCGGGGCAAGACAGTCTGATCACATAACACCAATCCTGGCCTGACAGCACTGACTGCTAATCAGCCTCTGGGTCCAATTCCAAATGCTGGTTTTGAGGTATATAAAACCTTATGCAGCTGAGGACCCCAATACCTCAAGGACCGCCTTTCCCCATATGAAGCAACCTGGAACCTGTGATTTGAGACCCTTCTCCATGTATCTTCTCCACAGGAGGTCTGGAGGGTGGAAATGAGAAAACACCTTCTCCGTGGTGGCTCCCCACTTGCATCCCTGCCGACATTTTCCTGATTAAAATAGGGACATCCTGTTGAAAAGCAGGACAGTCTGGGATCAAATCAGAAACCAGGGCAGCTTAATTTTGGGACTATACCTGGAAAATCAGGACAATTGGAGGGTATGCATTTGTGGAATGCTGTTCCCAAGGAGGTTTTCCTGTTGCCATATTTGTCTAATTGTAGTTACCAGGCAAAAAGTTTTCTTTTTTATCCACTCTTAGTTTGAAGAATTTTAAAGTATTTGTGGTTTCTTTTGATGCAGTAGGATTTGCAAGACCTGCCTTTATTTATATAAATATGGGGTTTTGGTGGTGTGTGTTTTTTAATTAAAAAAAAGGTTTTATTGAAATTGGTTTAAGCAATTCCACTGTGCTTGTAAGTCACTTTGAGATATTTTTATAAGTAACAACAACAACATTGTGTGTGCCCATATTGCAGTGGTAGGTTTAACCCCATCTATCTCCATTTAGGTGATGGCAAAAGACATTGTCCTGAAACCCTGGGAAGCTGCTGCCATTCAGAGAAGACAGCACTGGGCTAGATGGATCAAACAATCTGCCCTGGTATGAGGCATCTTCACATGTGTGACTGCGTCCACACTGTAGCTTTAAAGCACATTTGAGACACATTGTTTTCCTCAAATAAGTTTGGGACACTCTAATTTATTCATCATGGGTTACAATTCCCAGCAGCCCTTAAAAATCTGCAGTGCCCAGAATTCTTTGGAGAGAAAGAAAGTGCCTCAGATGTGCATCAAATGTTTAGTGTGTAGACAGCTATTGCCTCAAAGCAGGGCTTGCAGCAGCCTTAATCCCTGGCCTCACCTATGATCTGTATCTACTGCATGATTGGCAGATTGAGTTTTGTGCTTCGAGGGTGCCCTCTAGGCTGCACTGCCAGCATGGTCAGCTGACCTCAGTGGCCAATCCCTGCTGACCAGGCCCTATAAAGCCACAGCCTAACATATCCATCATTAATTTTGAGAGTGCCCATATGCTTGGGATGCCCTTCTCCCCTGCCTGTTCCTGTTTACATAGGAAATAAAAGCAGACCAAACAGTGTGAAAACCTCCCTTGCAGGATCACCCTTCAGGCTTTTACGATTGAGCCAGGCATTTTTTTCTGCCAGTACAACTGCCCACACGGGTGTACCAAATGTCAAACAAGACACCCTCAAGGGTGAGCCATCACTGACTTGGCCGACTCAAATAATAAGATTCAATTTCTAGACCAGTCAGGTTCTGTACAAAGAACAAGGAGGAGATGAGACTTTGTCCTTTGCCTCAGGCTGCAAAATGACTTGGGCCGGCTCTGGGTTTCTGACTCCCACTTCTTCATTGATGGCAGAGTTATGTTCTGGTCTGATGCAGGAACCCACATGGCACATGACAAGGCTAGCTGAAAGTTCTCCAGCTCCATTCCCTTGAGAGAACTTCAGAGCCTTAAAAAGTCAGCCGTGTGGCCTGAAGATGGGCACACCTCCTCAGTTCAATAGCCTCCTTCATGGTGTGCTCCTGGAACTTCTGCACTGGTGATGTTTGGTGAGAGGTATCCTGTTCTTCAGGCTCAGGGGAAGGTGACTGAGAGGGTCCAGGCTCTGGCCATATAGGCCCTGGGGGTCTGGGAGGTTCTGCCAGGAGTTCTTGTCCAAACATCTCAGGCTCACTGGCCTCCCTGTCTTCTGTAGTCAGCTCTGAGCCCTGGCCCAGATCTGGCTCCCCTGCAATCTCCGACTCTTGTGTCCAGATCACTGCTGGGTACAGGGGTCGTGACAAGCAGCAGCAGAATGACTGGACAAAGTAGCTCCTGACATCATGAAATCTGCCCATCCCCTCAGCTTATCTAGTGTGTCTGAGCTGGACAACAGTCTTCTCTCACTACACTAGAACTCAAGGATATCCAGTGAAGATGAATGAAGATGAAATGAAGCTGGAAGATTCAGGACAGACAAAAGGAGGTACTTACCCACACAGCATATAGTTAAACTATGGAATTCACTGCCACAAGATGTACAGTGGTACCTCGAGTTACAAACGCCTCAGGTTACAAACACTTCAGGTTACAAACTCTGCTAATCTGGAAGAGTTACCTCGAGTAGAGAACTTTGCCCCAGGATGAGAACAGAAACCGTGTGCCGGTGGCGCAGTGGCAGAAAGAGGCCCCATTAGCAAAAGCACGCCTCTAGTTAAGAACAGTTTCAGGTTAAGAACGGACCTCCGGAACAAATTAAGTTTGTAACTAGAGGTACCACTGTAATAGAGGATAAAGCTGGCAGTGGCTGCTGGACACAATGCTGTATCCTCCCTCCACTGGCAGAGGCAATCTGCCTCTTCATACTAGGTTGCTGGAAATCACAAGGGAATGTTATTGTGCTCCGGTCCTGGTTTTGACATTCCCAGAGGCATCAGATTGTGAGAACAGGATGCTGGAGTAGATGGGATTTTGGCCTTATCCAACAGGGTTCTCCTTAATGTTTTTAGGTAACTTTTAGGTAACTTGGAGGCTGTGGGGTAAGCTAGTAACCTGGGAGGCAGGTTTGTGGAGCAATCCAGAAATCAGGAACATGTTAGAGCTCAATAAGACTAACAAAATGAATTTCAATAGGGACAAATGTAAGGTTCTAGGCAGGAATAGCCAGCCACACAATTATAAGATGGGGGACATCAGGCTTGCCAGTAGTACATGTGAAAAAGATCTAGATGCCTTAGTAGAGCACAAGGTTAACATGGGTCAAGAGTGTGATGCAGCAGCAAAAAGAGTGAATGCTATTTTAAGCTGCATCAACAAAAGCATCTTGTGGTCTGGTGCGTCTTATAGAGCGGAAAATACGGTATATATCCTGCCTTTCCCTCCAAGAAACTCAAGGCAGCACACACGGTTCTCCCTCTCCCCCTTACATCCTCACAGCAACCTTGTGAGGTAGACCATTTCTGCATGCTGCCCCCCCCCGGACCTCCAAGCTTGCCATGGGGTTTGACGATGCCCGCTGCTGCTGCCAAATTGACCCCTGAACAAATCAATCGATAAGAAAACCTGCTGGGTTTAGTTTCTTGAAAACAGACAAAAACACGAAGGACTAGTAACTTGAGACCTCCTCAGAAAAGAGTGTTTGCACGTAGAGTTCGAGGAATACCCCATTCCGTGCCCACAACAGCTGGGCTTTCTAAAGGTGCCCAGGGCACACTCTTTGGCACAAACCCTGGCATGCACGCAGAGACGGCTTGTACCTGGGTTCAAGGTGAAGAAAACTGGTCGGAAGCTGCCAGGGATGCTGCTATTCCAGCAATTCAGGTGGCGTCTCAAATGAAAGTGACAGCGAAGAGTTGCAGAGAGAGGAGGCGCGAATCAGACCCCCTCTTCCTGCCTGTTTTTGCACCCAGCGGTGCCATGCCTTGCTGGCGCCCGGAGGTGACGCCACATCCTGTGGGCTCCGTTGCCCTGCCCAGATTTCATCTCTGCACCATTAAAAGTTTCAGTGTTTGCAGGTGTTTTAAAATGAAAGATTTCTCCGCTTGGAAAACGACAACTGTTCCATATGTATATATTGAAATTAAAAAAAATCAAGGTCATATATATATATATATATATATATATATATATATATATATATGCTTTCGTAGATTTTCACGGGTATAGGAATGCAGGTTTTGGTGTCTTCGGGTGTCTTCCCGTGTAAGAGTCGGGGTGTCTGTGCGACGTTTCGACGAGGTCTCACTCGTCATCTTCAGGCTGGTGCTTTCGGCTTCTTGTTACTGGAACAGAGCAGAGTCTGGTGTTTGAGTTCCTATAAATACTGTTGAGGGGTGTGGTGTATAGCCTCCAACGTTCTGGGTAGAGAGGAAGTTCCTAGATTAGTGTGCCTTTTCTTCTTTTGTTCCTTAATTACTTGAGGGATATCTTGGGTGATTTCATGAGTGATATTCTGAATATCACTGGGTGGGTCATTAATTACTTGAGGGATATCTTGGGTGATTTCATGAGTGATATTCTGAATATCACTGGGTGGGTCATTAAGTGTAGATTAGATTGCTAAAGCTCTCGTGTCTTGACCTCTTGAGCTTGTGAAGAGTTTTTCTGAGAAGATGGCTGTGCTGCATTTAGTTGTGCTCTGGCTTGGCTTCGTGTATAGGGGCGAGCTATGGTTTTGTGCCTTGTGCCAGCCAGATCTGTGTAGGGATTGCAGGGGGGTGCAGCATCCGGAGGTGCCACTATAGTTTGGTTGCTGGATGGAGTCTGTAATATGTCTGTGGAGAGGGTCTGGGTTTGGGTCTGGTGTGGTTGATTGGTGACGGCGTTCTGTGTGCCTCTGGTTCTGGTGTCGGTTTTTGTGGGGAGGGCTAATTTCAGTTGTCAAGTGGTCACACTATCTACCGGAAAAAAACACACACCAACCGTTACTTACATGCACAATCACACCACCACCCTGCACAAATAAACTCCGTAGCCAAGACTCTCATCTCCAGAACCAAACGCCTGGCTGACAAAGACCACTTGACAACTGAGTTACAGAATCTCTCAAATGTGTTAATCGCCAATGGATACCAGAAAAACAGGGTTACGAAGCTAATCCAAAAAGAAACACCCCCCAAAAACCAAGACACAGAAGAAAACAATGGCATGGCCCTCCTTCCTTATATCAAGGGCACTACAGACAAAATCAGCAAAATCCTCCATAAACACAATATCAAAACAGCCTTCTGCACCAACCAAAAAATAGCCAATATCCTCAGAAACCCAAAAGACAAAATCCAGCTGGAAAACCAAGGGGTCTATGAAATACCCTGCAAAGTCTGCCCAGCCACGTACATTGGACAAACAAACAGACGAATAAATGCACGTATCGCAGAACACAAGAATGCCGTCAAAAAAGAAGAAAAAACTTCCTCTCTTTTCCAACACATGAAAGAAACAGGACACGAAATTAATTTTGCAGATTCCAAATTGCTCTTTAACATGGAACATCACCACAAGAGAATAATCATGGAAGCCATCGAGATAGAGAAACACCCTCACAACATGAACAAGCGTGACGACACGTCCCGCCTGCCAGACATCTGGAAATTAGCCCTCCCCACAAAAACCGACACCAGAACCAGAGGCACACAGAACGCCGTCACCAATCAACCACACCAGACCCAAACCCAGACCCTCTCCACAGACATATTACAGACTCCATCCAGCAACCAAACTGTAGTGGCACCTCCGGATGCTGCACCCCCCTGCAATCCCTACACAGATCTGGCTGGCACAAGGCACAAAACCATAGCTCGCCCCTATACACGAAGCCAAGCCAGAGCACAACTAAATGCAGCACAGCCATCTTCTCAGAAAAACTCTTCACAAGCTCAAGAGGTCAAGACACGAGAGCTTTAGCAATCTAATCTACACTTAATGACCCACCCAGTGATATTCAGAATATCACTCATGAAATCACCCAAGATATCCCTCAAGTAATTAATGACCCACCCAGTGATATTCAGAATATCACTCATGAAATCACCCAAGATATCCCTCAAGTAATTAAGGAACAAAAGAAGAAAAGGCACACTAATCTAGGAACTTCCTCTCTACCCAGAACGTTGGAGGCTATACACCACACCCCTCAACAGTATTTATAGGAACTCAAACACCAGACTCTGCTCTGTTCCAGTAACAAGAAGCCAAAAGCACCAGCCTGAAGATGACGAGTGAGACCTCGTCGAAACGTCGCACAGACACCCCGACTCTTACACGGGAAGACACCCGAAGACACCAAAACCTGCATATATATATATATATATATATATATATATATATATATATACACACACATACCGTATTATTCGCCCCATAAGACGCACTTTCCCCCCTCCAAAAATGAAGGGGAAATCGGGGTGCGTCTTATGGGGCGAATGCCTGCAAGCCTCGCGCGCCCGGCAGGAGGTCCCACCGGGTGCGCGAGGCTTGGGGCAGCAGCCTGTCGCCCGAAGCAGGGGGAGCCCTCCGGAGGGCTTCCCCTGCTTTGGGCGAGTGTCTGCAAGCCTCGCGCACCCGGCAGGAGGTCACACCGGGTGCGCGAGGCTTGGGGCGGCAGCCTGTGCTTCTAGGTGCGCGCAAGCAGTCCGCTAGCCTTGGGAGAGCCCCGCGGCTCTCCCAAGGCTAGCAGACTGCTTGCGCGCACGCAGAAGCTTGGGGCGCGCTGAGCTCAGCACGCCCCAAGCTCCTAGTGTAGCGCAGCGCACCTGGGGGGGAAATAAAATTTTTTTCCTTTATTTCCCCCCCAAAAAACTAGGTGCGTCTTATGGGCCGGTGCGTCTTATGGGGCGAAAAATACGGTAGGTGGATCAGAGACTGGATTACATTAGATAATAATGACATTCTAGACATGGAGGGATGGAGCGACAGATACGACTGGCATGCCCACTCTACAATTCTGGGACTCTAAGCCATGAGTGTTGTGAGTTTGGCTTGGCATCGCCCTCTCTTAACCAACTGTCTGCCCTTAACCAATGCAGACAGCAGGCTTGTGTTGTGCCCGCTGCCAAGCCTCACACTTTGGGCTGGCATCTTTCCCGTGCATGAGCCTCCAGGTCCTTCCTGCAGCTCAAAGGCAAAGAAGGGTCGGTCAGATCAGGAAGCACACCTGCAAAACCCTGCCATGCCCCATGTTTACGGATTGCACCCTCTCTTTCCGAGGAACCGTCTCTGAGCTTCGCGTCTGTGTTTCGTCATCTCTTGTGTGGGCGGCAGATGCAGCAGCGTGTTCAGGTTGTGCCAAGCCCGAGATGTTCCCATTGCAGCTGGCAAGGTGTACCAACACTGCCCTTGCCCTCTGCTGTGCCAGCCACACCTTTCCTGGCCTTCCCTGCTCCCCACGGCGCTGGTTGGATCGAAACTGGGGTGCCCAGCAACACCCAAAGCTTGGGCTGGGCTTAACAGGACGACCCGTGGGGCAGGGTGGGGCAGGGTTTTTTAAGTGTCCAGGAACAAACTTGAGTTTAAGTGCAGCAGATTCAAACTGCCACCCCCAGGTAGCTGTTCTTTTATTGGCCTGGCAGAAAACTTTGCTTTTCATCCCCTGGGCCAATTGTTTGAATTTCCCTCTAGGGAGGCTGCTGCTACGGACATCACAAGGAGATCTGTAAGCCTTCTGTCCTGGGCTGGCTCAATGTAGGGGAGCGGTGGGAAGAGGCGGTGGCAGAGGGCAGTGCAGACTCAGAGGCAGGAGACAGAGTGGAGACAGGCTGCTGAAGAATCCAGGGAGTCTCCCCCTCCTGCTGCGACAAGCTCCTCCCGCTGCTGGTCTCCTAGAACCCCTGGAGAAATGAAATGGGCAGAGCAGTGGGTGTTTCTGGAGAGGAGTCCTAATGGGCACTGGGAAGGTGGGCACCTTCAATCCTTGCAATTGCTTCATCAGGATCTCCTGGAAAGAGTTGCTGAGACCTGAGCTGTGGTTTGTTTCCTGGAATAAGGATTTAGCTGACATTGTTTTGGCTGCTGACCTGCACCTGACGCCAGCTCTGGTGGCTTTGGGGGCACAGACCACCTTGCATTTGTGTATTCCCTGCAGCTGATAATGCCTTAAGGGTTCAGAAGGGGAAGTTGTGACAGTGAGACTGCATTTTTTATCAGCACTGCAGCTCCCAAAGTAGGCAGTACTGCCCTCTGGGGTAGTGTGGTGGGATTACCTAGGAGGTGTAAATGACCATCAGACTGTAAGAAACTGGTATCCCTGTCTCAAGTTCATAAGTTTTGTTGATTTAATTCAACTAAATGGCTTTAGCTGGGTTTTGAATGAATGAGCAGCTAATTGTTTCTGTTTGGAATTTTGATGTGTTGTTATCTTCCTTAATGGGTCCTGTAAACTGCTATTCTGAATAATGCTTTTCATAGGGTAGGGGGCCCTGGGGATGTGTTTATGGAACTAACAAGTCAGTGGCTCTAAAAAGGTCAGGTAAAGGTAAAGGGACCCCTGACCATTAGGTCCAGTCGTGGACGACTCTGGGGTTGCGGTGCTCATCTCGCTTTACTGGCCGAGGGAGCTGGCGTACAGCTTCCGGGTCATGTGGCCAGCATGACTAAGCCGCTTCTGGTAAACCAGAGCAGCGCACGGAAACACCGTTTACCTTCCCGCCGGAGCGGTATCTATTTATCTACTTGCACTTCGTGCTTTTGAACTGCTAGGTTGGCAGGAGCAGGGACCGAGCAATGGGAGCTCACCGCGTCGTGGGGATTCGAACCGCCGACCTTCTGATTGGCAAGCTCTAGGCTCTGTGGTTTAGACCACAGCGCCACCCACGTCCCTTAAAAAGTTCAGGAGCCGCTGGTTTATATGCTTTTCTCCTTTTTGCCCTTCTCTGCAGGCTCTACCTGGGCAACCCGATGGACCCTCCCGATGTCCTAGGAGTCGACTTGAATGCAGCCAGGCCCACGCAGCTCCCCGGAAGAGCGAAAAGTAAGGAGGTCCCTGCGCCCCCCAAACCCATTCCCTCACCTATTCCAACCCCCCCCCCCCAACTCCTCTTGCCGGAGCTAGATCCTGCCCAGTTCAGCCTGAGCCTGGCATAGCTGCAGATATGGATTTGGATGAATGCACCGTAACTCAGAAGAACTACAAGACCCAGCATGCTTTTCTGTGTCATTGCTCCCTGCACTGCATGCTGGGTGTTGTAGTCTGCGTGGGTGATGTTGCAGAAGCGTGGCTTGCTTGAATCAATTCTCCTTTGACACATGGCGGTCCTGGAAGGTTTAGGAAGGTCTCGTGTTTCCAGGAGACCAAACGGTGGTGGTGTCCTCTGGTTATTACTGGCTTTGCAATGGCTTCTTGGCCTTCCAACGTTTCTCCTCTTTTTGTTTTTTTCTGGCTCCTCTGCTTCATAGATGCCAATTTCAGAAGGGGGTTGTTGTGGAAGTCTCTAGCAGTATGGCGGGGGGGGGGGAGTTGCAAAATGATTAGACACTTGAGTGCAGCAAGAATGTTTGCATCAGCCTTCACTTCCTGGGGGTCTTCCAGATATTTTTTACAGTGGTACCTCAGGTTACTTACGCTTCAGGTTACAGACTCCGCTAACCCAGAAATAGTACCTCAGGTTAAGAACTTTGCTTCAGGATGAGAACAGAAATTGGGCTCCGGCGGTGCGGCGGCAGTAGGAGGCCCCATTAGCTAAAGTGGTGCTTCAGGTTAAGAACAGTTTCAGGTTAAGAACAGACCTCCAGAACGAATTAAGTACTTAACCCGAGGTACCACTGTCCTATGAGTGTCATCAGGCCTCCAGCTAGTCATGGCACTGGCTGACGCGTGTGGTCAGGCCCCAGGTTGGCTGAGGCCATAGCTGTCAACTTTTCCCTTTTTTAAGGGAAATTCCCTTATTCCAAATAGGATTCCTTGCAAGAAAAGGGAAAGGCTGACCGCTATGGCGAAGGCAGATCTGCATCATCAAGTGTGTCATAGCGGTTAGAGTGTTGAACTAAGACCCGAGAGACTGGGGTTCAAATCCCCACTCGGCCCCATGAAGCTCACCCGGTGTGACGTTGGGGGCCAGTCACTGCCTTCTCTCAGCCTGACCCAGCTCACAGCGTTGTTGTGAGCATAAAACACGGAGTGGGGAAGAACCCTGTGTGCCACCTTGAACTCCTTAGAGGGAAGGATGAAATAAGCAATAACTAAAAGTAATAAACAAATGCAAGAATGTAAGTGCGTAGTCTTAACCCCCTACGTTTAGAACCACTGACTATCTGTGGGCTACAGTGCCAAAATGTGCTGCAGTTCCACTATTCAGTGGGAAGGCATGGGAAATTTTGTTGATCTTGAAAATTCTCAAAAATCAGTTCTGTGATTCCTGCACGGCAGGGGGTTGGACTAAACATCCCTTGAAGTCCCTCCCAACTCTTCAATTCTGTGATTCTTTAACCAGATACTCTTATTTTCTACCCCAAAATGGGTGTCAATTGCAGTGACTTCTCTGCCTTAATGGGGCAGCTTTGCACAACTTGGGCATTTCCGCAATATAACCAAACTTTCACATCCCGTTCCTTCCCATCCAGTCCTTAGCAACGGTGCATACCTGGATTATTTTTTTACGTTTCCTCAGACTCCAGGGCGAATCCTGTGAGGCACCTGCAGCAACCGCCTCCTTCCTCCAATCACCTGGTGGCTTTAAGCCAGAGGAGGAGAACTAGTGGCTCTCCAGAGCTTGTCAGTCTCCAGCTGCCATCATCCCTGACCAACGGCCACGCTGCCTGGCGCTGATGGAAGTCCCAAAATATTTAGGCAGTGTTTCTCAAACGTGGGTCTGCAGCTGTTGTCGGACTACAACTCCCATCATCCCTAGCTAGCAGGACCGGTGGTCAGGGATGATGGGAGTTGTAGTCCCAGCAACAACTGGAGACCCACATTTGAGAAACGCCAGGGTCAGAACAGCTTGCCTGCACTGTCCCTTGCCTCTTCTCTAGCTGCTTCTTGCACCCCCCCACCCCCCTCTGTCCCACGCATGATGCTCACTCTTTCTCTTCTGTGGGGTCTCTCTGTTTCTCTCTCTCTCTCTTTCTCCTGCAGGGGAGCCTCCGCCTCGGCCACCTCAGCCCTTGATCCTCCTAAAGAGTAAGTGGGGGCACTTCTCAGGCCACCCTGCCCCCTGCGCCTGCTCTCTGCGCACTCTTTTAGCTCCTCTCTTCACAGGTACCTGGGTGTGCATGTGTGTGTGTGTCCCGGTGTGAGCTGGGAGAGCTCCCCGCCTGCATTCAACCACCCCTGCCTGGCTGCATACACAGAACTACCGGGGGCACGTGGGGGTCTCCAGAGAGGTGCGCAAGCGAGGGCACAGGAATACTTCTGGCTAGGGATGAGTCGGCAGTGTAGTGTGGCGCAGCATCAAAGAAAGCTGACGTGATTCTAGGCTGCAGCCGCAGAAGTCTAGTGCCAAGGGAATAATAATAATAATAATAATAATAATAATAATAATAATAATAATAATAATAATTTTATTTACCGTATTTTTTGCACCATAACACTCACTTTTTTCCTCCTAAAAAGTAAGGGGAAATGTCTGTGCGTGTTATGGAGGGAATGCCTACGGGTGGCATGCCTACGGATTTTCCTCCTCTAAAAACTACGTGCGTGTTATAGAGCGAAAAATACGGTATATCCCGCCTTCCCCAGCCAAAGCCGGGCTCAGAGCGGCTAACAACAGTAAAAGTAAACACAGCATTCTAAAATCAATTCATTCTAAAAGGGCTAGTGAATTACACTGAGCTGGGTTGCATCCTTGCATCATGTACTAACCTTGTTACCTGGCAGAGGTAAGAACGGGGTTGAGTGGGGGAGGAGGCTAGGGCAGGTGGGAGGATGCATGGCTGTGTGGAGTGTGCAGGAAGGAAGCAAGGGGGTTGCATTTCAGGGGGTTGGACTAGATGGCCTTTGGGTCCCTTTCCAGCCTTACGATTCCATGGCTCTAAGAAGCATGTGTGTGTTCAATGCATGGATGGTGGAGACAGCAACACAGAACAGCGAGTAGTTCAGTATCTGTGGCTTGGGGGGGGCACAGGATTGTTATTTTCAGCTGTTTGCTCCAAACAGATCTTTCTTTGTAACAGGGCTGCTCTCTCCAGATCGGTGTTAGTTTGTTGGAGGGGTGTCTCTTCCACAACATGTCTCTGATGCAACAGTAGTACATCAGTGGTGGGTTTATACGGGGCTGCCCACACACATAATTCCACTATATTGGCTGTTCTGCGACGCTTCCCCAACGATACCGCATTATTGCCATCTACAAGGCCACTCTTCCCCTATAGCACAAGAAAAGGGGGACAAAATTAATGAACTGGGACATTAGTTGTTTAAAAGGTTATAGGATCTCAGCAGGAAACTATGGGACATGCACCATTTAGGAACAAAGCAGTACTTCTGCCCCAAAACAAGTTGTGTTGCATATTATTGCATCCTGAGCACAAATCACCACAAGGGCGCGACAAAAATGACCTCTGGAAGGGCCTTGTTTCTCTCTGCTTGTGGAATATTGTGGTTGGGACTTCAGTGGCTGATCTGGACGGGGTCAGGGGATGAGCCATACTGCAGTAACAAGTTATGGTCAATCCCATCTAACTCTCTGATTCTATCATGGAACAAAGGGGATTCCCCACCACTGCCCACCAACATCCCCTTAAAACCAGCTGCTGGCAACATGGCACTTGTAGGCCCAGGTGGGCCCATGGAAACCACCCCTGATGCCCCCAGGGTCCTGGCTGAAATTTGGTTTGAAAGAAGTGTTCTGTTGTGGTTAATAGGTTACCATGTGTGCTTGGTTGTGGGAATGTGTGGTGGCTACAACAGTTTCTCAAGTCTGCGCACAGGCCCATGGCCACCCTGGCTCTGGAAAAAACCAAAGCTAAAAATCATGACCTCAAATGATCACATATCCCTAAATCCTTTAGGGATATCAAAGCTCTGTATCATATTTTCAGACGTTGGTGAAACAAAAGGGTAGAGGAAGGGTTGGAGGTTGATGAGCAGCGGTAGCAATTAGGGCAGCCATCAAAGTGTTGAGAGTTGTGTAGGATATTATGGAGGTATCAAGCAACCTTTGCCAACCTGGTGGCCTCCAGATGTTTTGGGTGATGGGCATGGTACTCCAAAACATCTAGAGGGCATCCGCTTGGCAAAGACTCAACTAGAGGTTGCCAGGGTTATTGAGATGACCAGGGTTCCCCATAACCCAACCTTGTGAGTTCTGAGTGGCCTACTTAGCGTCAGACGGTATGATGTCAGAAGGACAGGGACTCCTCTTCCTAGCTCAGATAGCCCATGAGCATCAGAGCACCCTCTGCCCCCAGGACCTCACCCAGCCCCCTTTTCCCTTCCAGAGCCCTCGTACGATCCTGTGAGCGAAGAGGACAACCCGCTCTCCTTAGGCCTCAAGCACCTCTGCCTGAAGAAGCCCGGCACGGGGCGAGGTCTGCGCCCAGCCAAGCCATCGGCCCGCATCTCTGGCACCAAAGTGGGCGAGAGGCTCCTACTGCCCCGGGCCAAGGGAGGCGCTCTGCCCGGCAGCGAGGTAACGCTGATTGACTTCGGGGACGAACCCGTCCCCACCACCCCCTCGCCCGTCGGGGAGCTCTGTGCCCCGTCTCTGGCGAAGCTGGCCATGGAAGCCTTCTCCCTCTTGGACAAGACACCCCCTCAGAGCCCCACGCAAGCACTGCCCCGGCCCCTCCACCCAACGCCCATCGTGGACTGGGACGCCCGGCCCCTCCCTCCGCCCCCCGCGTACAACGACGTAGCGCAAGATGAAGACGACTTCGAGGTGTGCTCCATCAACAGCGCAGAAGGGCTGGTGGGGGGCCGGGGCGGCTGCAAAAACTGGGAGAAGGGGGAGACCGGGGATGGCTTTGGGTCCAAGGAAGACACCACGCCTCTTCCACTGGAGGACAACCTCTTCTTGCCGCCCAAGGAGATCAAGCAGCCTAGCCCTGCGCAGATGACAGAGCTCTTCCAAGAACTCCAACAGGAATGCATGAAGCACCTCAACGTGCCCTTGGGAGCTTCCTCTGTGGCCTCCACGCCCAGCCCAGGGGAGGACAAGCCCCAGGTCCCACCTCGCGTCCCCATCCTGCCCCGACCGATCCGCCGGAACGAGCACGGGCGCTGGTCCGGGGAGCTGTCTGCGGCCCACTTCACATTTACTGTCGGCCCACTCCACATTTACTGAATTCTTGCTGTCGTCGTCCACTTACTGAATCTTTCCCCTTGCAGGCGGTGAACTGCAGGAGTACCCCAAAACAGGAGTGGTTGACCCGACGTGGGTTCCCGTGGTTGGTGCTGCTCTGAGGAGGTGTACGGACCGAGCAGAGCAGAGGCACACAAGACTGTAGCTTGGTCCCGCTGGGCCAAACCCACACGCGTTCCCCCCGCACCAGAGACCGGGCCGCTGACCCTTCCCCCTCCGCCGACCCCAGGCGGCTTCGTGTTTGCTTGTCGTCGTCGTCCCCGTCCCCCGCTTCCGACCATTATTCCCATTGCTTCGTGTCGGATTTATTTTGTAAAGAGAAGTGTTACATTAATATATAAATGTACTATTCTATTTTGGAGAGAAAGGAGTGGCGGTCAAATGGCAATTCATGTCCGCGGGCGAATGGGGCGGGCAGGGGGGTGGAGAGTGTTTGGGTGAGGACTTTGTGGAAACTGGTCACATTGGAGTCCAGTAGGAGAAGGTGCAAGCCTAAGAATTCTGAAGATTTCTCTTCCTGGAAATGGAAGCGTCCCTTTTCTCATGCAGCTGCCAGCCCTCAATAGCCAGTATAATGGACCCCTGACCATTAGGTCCAGTTGTGACCGACTCTGGGGTTGTGCGCTCATCTTGCTCTATAGGCTGAGGGAGCCGCGTTTGTCCGCAGACAGCTTCCGGGTCATGTGGCCAGCATGACTAAGCCGCTTCTGGCAAACCAGAGCAGCGCACGGAAACACCGTTTACCTTCCCACCGGAGTGGTACCTATTTATCTACTTGCACTTTGATGTGCTTTTGAACTGCTAGGTTGGCAGGAGCAGGGACGGAGCAACGGGCGCTCACCCTGTTGCGTGGATTCGAACCGCGACCTTCTGATTGGCAAGTCCTAGGCTTTGTGGTTTAACCCACAGTGCCACCCGCGTCCAATAGCTAGTATAGTTATACTTTATTAGGCATAGCAAACCACACATTATCAAACAGACACTGTATACACATTGTGCAAAATACAGGCTCAACATAACAAGGTTTGTCCCAGTCAGATCTTTAACTCCAGAGAAAATCAGTTTGCATAAATAATACAATACAGCACTACCGAATCCCCAATCAATTAAGAACCACTAATTCTCTTTATAATGACCCAGTCTTTCTACATGGACAGCACTCAAAACTTCAGCCACTATTAAAGTAATTTGATCATTCCTGTCCAAAAGCAGGTCCTGAACAGTTGGTAGCATAGAAATGAGCCTATTGAGTTGTAAGGCCTCTAATAATTGTCTTCTGGCATAAATGCCAAAATCACTAGAAAAGAAAATATGTTCCTGTATACTATCAGGTTCCTGTATACTACATTTGCAGAGACACTCTGATTCTGGGAAAGCTAAATATCTTCCTCTCACTATCATCAAGGGAAACATATAAATCTGGCTAACATAAACAGCCTGCACAATTCATGATTCTTCAGATTTGTCATATACTCCTTATGAAAATCTCTACACAAAGGGAGATTTACATAGAGAGGAGAGCAAGCACTGTGCTTTGCAACCTCGAGAGTAGAGAGAACACTTTTTTCTGTAAGATTCTTCCTGATAATTTCCCAAGTATCTTTGGGGTCAGAATTTCCAAAGTCAGTTAGATTAAGCCCTACCAAGTTCAATTTTCTCCTACAAATCAATGATAAATTGTAAATTACATTATCACTTAAGAGGCCGTAAAGGAGAGAATTAGGAGATAGAAGCCCTCAATAGCGTGAAAGAAGGCTCTTCTGTTCTCCAGAGAACTACAGCTCCCAGAGTGCTCTGGGTGTCTGCTTGCACTTTGCATTATGGGTAACGCTCCTCAAATGCCATGCTCTTCAACTGTCCCTCTCCCAACCTGGCGCACTCCAGAACCTTCAACCCCAGCCAGCAGGGCCAATTATCACGGGTGGCAGGAGTTGCAGTCCAAACGATCTGGAGGGCACCAGGTTGGCCAAGCCTGCTCTGTTTGTATGGGCTGGAGCGTTTGCATGTCAGCAGCAGCTGCCAAGCCAAGAGGTGAACATGACACTGATGTGCAAATATTCCACACATCTGGATCGTTGGAGGCACTCCACAGTGCTAACAGTAATTCCCCACACACGTCAATACAAGGTACAACAATTTAAGATTCACAATCCAAAACGGTTAAAGCAGATTACAATCACAGGAATAGGGTATGCCCAGAAAACACAGACAAATCTCTGGTGTCAAAGGTCAGGGTAAAGATTTGTCCAAAAATCAGGGGAACGGACACCCAGAACATTTTATACAGAACACGCAGGAGTTCCAGTATCCTACCCTAACATAACTAGGGACCTCCCCCAGGCTGTCACCATTTAGCAAGAGGAATTCAATGACATGCCGGCAAATTTAGGTTTGCCCAAGTGAAGGTGGATTAAAGCACTTTGGCTCCCTTGCACTGCAGACCCACACACTCTGGCGCTCTCTTTTTTAAACGACTTTTTGCAGTAAGGAAA
>NC_138765.1:76797205-76821269 GCF_965113315.1 Podarcis vaucheri
CCAACTGCTTGATGCGGCGAAGGTGGAAAAATGTCGCCTTGGCTGTTGCTGTAACCTGTGCCTCCATGGAAAGGGAGGCGTCAAGGATTACACCCAAATGCTTAACGGAAGGCAATGGCACTAATTGGGCCCCCGCAAGAGAAGGGAGTTGGTCCCTCATCCCCATGCCATCCCGACCCAGCCATAGGGCCTCTGTCTTCGAAGGATTTAGTTTCAATCGGCTCCCACGAAACCATCCAGCCACAGCTTCCAAGCATCTGGTCAGTGTGTCCAGGGCCTAGTCGGTGTGGCCATCCATCAGCAGATAGAGCTGAGTGTCATCAGCATATTGGTGACAGCCCAGCCCAAAGCTCCAGACAATCAGGGCAAGGGGGCGCATAAAGATGTTAAAAGCATCGGGGAGAGGATTGCGCCCCGCGGCACTCCACACACCAAAGAGTGGCGCAACAACAAATAAGGTTCCATTAAAATTGGGGCGTTGTTTCTTCACTGTTTTATATCTGCACCAGTAACTTTTCATAATTTAAACCTCCATGAAGCTCTCCAGAGGCGAGACCAGCTTGGGAGGGAAACGTACGTTGGAGCAAAGCATTCCATTGTCGTTTCTCATTGGTTGCCCGGCCATTTCCCTGCCCATTATGACATCAATAACTGCCATGGGCACTTGATCTCAACCTGCGTTGACCACCAAACCTTTCTACACTCATTTTCCTTTCATCTGTTGGCTTACTATGGATTTGAAACAGTGAGACTTTTAAGGGTGAAAAACACCTCTCTAGCCACTGTCCCAGGTTGGCAGCAAAATCATTCCCTCATATTTGCTCAGCAGGTAGGAGGCAATCATTTTTTCCCCTCGTTTTGTTTTCCATTCTTTTCAAAAGATGCAAGATTGTGGGTAGAACACTTACTGGGTTAGGGCGGTCTCTTGCAAAATGATTCATTATTTACACAGCTCCATTAGTGTCCGCTGTGTGTTGCATTGTATCATATTGTTATACTGCACCCCAATTTCTGAGAGATATTTCAGGGTTTCCAATCTGTATATAAGGTCATATTCCTTCAAATGACATCACTGGAGATTTGTGCCTTTTTTTGATATATGGTATTATTTGCCCAGATCTACAGGCTGAGCATAACTTAACTCCAAGAGATGTCCCAAAGTTTACATATTTCAATAATTTCTATATCATTTCATAATTCCCTCTAAGCAGTTTACAGATTAAACAGAACATTATGAAATACAACATTACAAAAGAAGATCAAATATAGAATACAATAAATATCCTAGTTTAAATAAGTATAATTAACAGGAAGACAATGTATTTGTGTAAACATAACTTGGGGAGAAACATTCCAAATAAAAAACACATACAGACATGGATCCAAAACTCAGTCTCTCTTGATCGCTGATTTTGTGTGTCCAAAATCTTCTAGACAACTTTCTAGGGGCCGCTTATGAGCTGTATGTGTTGCAGGATTTCAACAGGATGCTCTATTGGGAATCTCAGGTGAGCTCCACACGCAATGGAAGTTGCTCCCAGTACCAATCACCACACAGAAATGGCTTAAGGTCCGAATAATTTACTATTGCAGAAGATAAGGCTCACTAAAACAGTTCTGGACATAGATAGACGCAACTTGTAGGCTATTGCAGATACAGATATGTACAGATATGTACAAGTGCAAAGTATCTCTGTTGCTCCAAATAAACTCCACCAATTCAAGATGTAACACTGGACAAGTAACACCAACAGACTGATGTCTCACATACTAACTGCAAGCTAACAGATAGATAATTGTGCCAACACGCATTAATCACAGATACAGTTGTGGCACTGGGTGAATGCCCAGTGCCTGGGCTTGCTAGCATACATGAGCCAATATCAACATTCCCCCAGCAGCGCTTCCTGCTAAACAAATCGGAGAATGTTTTGGAGACAGTCGTGGGAAGAGATTAGCAGCTGGGAAGACTCGGCGTCGTTGCCCCAAAATGCAGGTAAGCTCCTCTCGCTGATGACACAGTCATAGAGTGCTTCCAGAGGTGGTGATCTTCCTTCACAGCTGGAGGCAGCAATGCGTTCAATTCCTGCTTGAGGGTTTCCTGTTGTTGCATCATGTCCTCATTCTTCAGAAAAGGAAGCATGTTTATGAAAATGCTCTTGAGTCTGCTGCCTGGAGAATAAAGGTAAAGGTAAAAAGGGACCCCTGACCATTAGGTCCAGTCGTGGCCGACTCTGGGGTTGCGGCGCTCATCTTGCTTTATTGGCCGAGGGAGCCGGCGTACAGCTTCCGGGTCATGCGGGCAGCATGACTAAACCGCTTCTGGCAAACCAGAGCAGCGCACAGAAATGCCGTTTATGTTCCCGCTGGAGTGGTACCTATTTATCTACTTGAACTTTAATAATAATAATAATAATAATAATAATAATAATAATAATAATAATAATAATATTTTTTTATTTATACCCCGCCCTCCCCAGCCCAGGCCAGGCTCAGAGTGTCTTACAAGCAATAATAAAAACAAGATGAATGATTACAACTTAAAAACAAAAATAAAATACAACATTAAAATAATGGAACATTAAAATGTAACCTCATTGCAGGAGGAGAAGGAAAAGAAAAAAGGAAGAGAGGGAGGGAATCAAATTGGCTCCAAGCCGAAGGCCAGGCGGAAGAACTCTGTCTTACAGGCCCTGCGGAAAGAAATCAGATCCTGCAGGGCCCTGGTCTCATGAGACAGAGCGTTCCACCAAGCCGGAGCCAGTGTTGAAAAGCACTTTGACGTGCTTTTGAACTGCTAGGTGGGCAGGAACAGGGACCGAGCAACGGGAGCTCACCCCGTCGCAGGGATTCGAACCTCCGACGTTCTGATCGGCAAGCCCTAGGCTCTGTGGTTTAACCCACAGTGCCACCCGTGTTTAACCTGGTTTAACCTGGAGAATAGGTTTGTCTTAATTGCCAGCACAAATCACAGCTTTGCACACGGAGGCTTCCACTACGTCGGGGTGCAGAGCCTCCAGACTGCCAGAGGTCCATTTTTTCTCATCGGGCCATTTCCCCCAGAACAGTACACCCAGTGGCGTAGCGTGGGTTGTCAGCAAAGACTTTTAAAAGCGGAAGCGCTGAGAGGGGTCTTTTAAAGAAGTTGGCTTTCACTCAGCAAATTCGGAATTGGCTACCTAGAAGTAAAAAACTGTATTTGTGTAAATTGACTGAATATGGATCGGGATTTCTCCTCTCTTTGGTGGATTATAAAACTTTGAGAATCCAGCTTTCGGACTGCCAGGATACAAAAGAACCATCAAGCTGCGGTAACTGTATCTAAAGTTGAATGTGTTACATTGGGACTTTACTGTGAGATACAAATAAGGAACTGTTGCATGCACCATTGTTAATAACTTTCTTTTTGACTTGGGTAAAGCTCTGCAAGTCCAAAGTGATTTTTAAAGGGCTTTCCTCCCTTTTCTCTCTCTCTCTTTTTTTCTGGGAACTTAATGGTGGAAAGTTTTTACTTTGTTTTCTAACTCTTGGGGAGCTCCCCCTACAGGACTGTGGAATATCTAGTCTCTGAGAACTGCTTGTTGTTTTGTAAATCTTCTGTCTGGTTGGACTGTCTTTCCCATGGGATTTGCAATTTGACCTTGACACATGGACAGCTGTGGAATGAGTGGCCCAGCAAAAACAAGGGCTGCCAAATCAAAAGCAAAACAATCTGAACTGTTGCAATCAACTTTGACTGTGCAGCCACGTAGATCATCTGTCCCAACTGTTACAGGCCTGCAAGAAGGAGAAGTTAAACAGCCAGCTCCAGGGGATATGGCTTCAGGAGGGCTGGACCCAGTCTCTAAAGAAATATTGGAGCAACTGGCAGCTTTAAATAAGAAAGCTGATGAACAGGCGACTAAATTTGATCAAGTGACAGCTACTATTAACAAATTGACTGATCAAGTCTCTCAAAATACGCAAGCAATAGGGAATATTCAAACAACAACGGCAGAAAATCGCAAACTGGCTGAAGAAGCAAATTTAAAAGCAGAACAAGCTAACCAGAAGATTGAGGAAGTAAGAAGGGAAGTAAGGCCACTGAGCAGACAGATCAACGAACAGCAAGCCTATCTGTCCATGGTGGAATTGAAAAATCGGGAAAGCAATCTTAGGCTGAGAAATATACCAGAACTTGAAAAAGAAGATTTGACTGGCTTTCTGACAGCAAAAAAATCAAAGTTCTGGGGTATAGCAGAAGATAAGGACTTCAAAATTGTCACCGCCTTCAGATTGGGAAGAGTGGCGAGGAAGGACAAACCGAGAGATTGCCTGATCATTTTGAGATCTAGGCAAGAAAAAGATAACATACTCGGCCTACATTTCAAAAACTCATTGGTGATTCAGGGTAAGACAGCAGAAATCTACAGAGACGTACCGAAACAACTTTTGGACTTAAGAACTACATACAAAGATCTTGCAGGACTACTGAGAAACAACACAATTCCCTATAGGTGGGAATTCCCCCAAGGACTATCTTTTAATTTCAAAGGGAAAAAAGTAAAAATCAGAACAGTAGAGGACCAAGAAAAGTTCCTGAACGACCACGGGGAGGACCTTCGGAAAGGAGTGGCAGGAGTTTGGCCACCACCTCCGTCTGGCTCAGCACCTGCTCCACCTCCAGATTTGGATGATAAGGGAGGCGCATCCCTACTGGACTGACAAATTGATTCAGGATGTCTCTGCAGCTACTTAGTTGGAACATTCATGGCGCAAATTCCCCTGAGAAAAGAAGAAGGATCTTTCATATATTGAGGAAAGAACAATTGGACATTATTTGCTTGCAAGAAACACATGTGACTAGGCTCCATAGGAAAGTTTTAATTAACAAAAGATTAGGTCAAGAATTTATTTCATCAGACAAGGTCAAGAAAAGAGGGGTAGTGATCTATGCAAAGGAGAACCTGTCACCAAAATTTCTGTTCAAAGATGAGCAAGGAAGAATTTTGGCGATTGAAATACAAACACAAGGAGAAAAATTCTTGATAGTAGGAATTTATGCACCTAATGAGGGGAAATCGGAATTTTACAAAAAGCTGCACGAGACAATGCTGGATTATATCGACTATACCAACATCATTATGATGGGAGATATGAATGGGGTGGTCTCCACCTACATGGACAAGTCACAAAATCAAAATTTAACTAAAGATGGCAGACTACCTAAAACTTTCTTTGAACTAACTGACAATATGGACTTAATCGACATATGGAGGACAAAGAACCCCTTAGGTAAAGAAGGAACATTCTTTTCTGAGGCCCACCTATCATGGACAAGAATCGACCAAATTTGGACTGGCACCTAAGACTAAAAAAATAGAAATCTGCCCCAAAACCTGCTCCGACCACAATGCTTTGAAAATGGAACTGAGACTTACGCCAGCTGGTTCCTTCAGATGGAGAATGAATGACACCCTGTTTAGAGATCAGGAGATTGTGAAGAAGGCCCAAAAAACCTTGAAGGATTACTTTGAAACAAATTTGAACACTTCGGTGGAAAAGAGAACAATCTGGGATGCGAGCAAAGCGGTTATGAGAGGGTTTCTGATTCAACAGAATACAATTAAGAAAAAACTCTGGAATGGGAAAAAAGATAAGATATTAGAGAAGATAAGAGACGGTGAAAAGAAGCTGAGACTTAATCCAAAGTCAAAAGAAGTTTTAAGAGAAATTAAATTCTATCAAGCACAATATGCGAAATTGATAAACCAAGAAGTCGAATGGAAAATCAAACAAATGAGACAAAGATCATTTGAATCAGCAAATAAATGTGGAAAACTGCTAGCATGGCAGTTGAAAAAGAGACAAAAATTGAACTTCGTTACCAATCTGGAGGTTGAAGGGGAAAATATTCAGAAACCAGAAGAAATTAGAAAATGTTTCCAGAGATATTTCAAAAAATTGTTTACGCAAGGGCCTCAGGAAGAGATTGAGATAGACCAATTTTTAAAAATTAATGGATTACAAAAATTACCTCAAGAGAAACAAACAACCCTGAATTATAGAATAACACAACAGGAAATTGAGAGTGCCATTCAGAATATGCAACTAGGTAAATCCCCAGGCCCAGATGGACTTACCTCCAAGTATTATAAGACATTAAAGGACTTTTTGACTCAACCACTAATGGAGGTATGTAACCAGATTATGGAGGGGAAAGGGGCACCAGAATCGTGGAAAGAAGCCTTCATCACATTAATACCAAAATTGGAATCTGAAAAGACTCAACTCAAGAACTACCGTCCCATCTCACTCCTAAACGTGGATTACAAAAATTTTGCTGATATCTTGGCAAGTAGATTTTAAAAAGTTTTAAATGAAGTAATTCATAAAGACCAGGCAGGCTTTCTCCCAGGTAGACATTTGTCTGATAATACTAGGAACATTATTGACGTTTTGGAATTATTGCAGACAAATATGAATACGAAAGCAGCGTTAATTTTCATAGACGCAGAGAAGGCCTTTGACAACATTTCTTGGAAATTCATGAAGAAAAACTTGGAAGGGATGGGAGTGGGACGGGCGTTCCAAAATAGTATAGAAGCAATCTACTCAGAGCAGAAGGCCAAATTGATAGTAAACAATGTGGTGACAGAAGAGTTCAAAATTGAAAAAGGGACACGACAGGGGTGTCCTCTATCCCCTCTGTTATTTATTTCAGTCCTGGAGGTGCTTTTGAATTTGATTAGGAAGGACCAGCTAGTAGAAAGAATACAGGTCGGAGCGATACAATATAAACTGAAAGCCTTTGCAGATGATTTGGTTTTAACATTACAGGAGCCAGAATCTAGTACAAAAAGAGCTTTAGAACTAATTCATGAGTTTGGTCGGGTGGCGGGATTTAAGTTGAATAAACAAAAAACCAAGGTTCTGGGAAAAAAATTGACACCTTCAGAAATAGATGGGTTTCAGAAGGAAACGGAGTTAAATGTGGTTAAAAAAGTGAAATACCTGGGGGTCAATTTGTCTGCTAAAAATTTGAACTTATTTAAAGATAATTATGAAAAATGTTGGTCAGAAATCAAAAAGGATTTAGAAATTTGGTCAAGATTAAAACTTTCCTTGTTGGGAAGAATCGCAGCTGTAAAGATGAATGTATTGCCAAAGATGCTGTTTTTGTTTCAAACCCTACAGATCGTGGACAGAGTGGAATGTTTTGGAAAGTGGCAGAAAGATATTTCGAAGTTTGTCTGGCAGGGCAAAAAGCCCAGGATAAAATTTAAAATACTAACTGATGCGAAAGAAAGAGGGGGATTTGCCCTGCCGGACTTAAGGTTATACTATGAAGCTGCATCTTTCTGCTGGATGAAAGATTGGTTCTTATTAGAAAACACTGATGTCCTAGATCTGGAAGGGTTTAATAATGCTTTTGGATGGCATGCATATTTGTGGTACGACAAGGTAAAGGTTCACAAGTTGTTTAAAAACCATATTGTCAGAAAAGCTTTATTTACTGTCTGGACTAAATACAAGGACTTGTTAGAAAACAAGACCCCGAGGTGGCTCTCACCAATAAGGCAAAGGCCCGAAAAAGACTTAATATGGAGGCTGGTTGGGCAAAATACTGTGAGATAATAGAAAAAATTGGAGACAATTGGAGGTTGCAGAGTTTAGATAAATTAAAAAACAAGGTGCAAGACTGGTTACATTATGCCCAAATTCAAGAGATTTTTAAAAAGGATAAAAAAATAGGTTTCCAGGTGGAAAAATCGAAATTAGAGACAGAATTACTTGAACCAAGGACTAAAGTCCTTTCAAGAATGTATAACTTACTGCTTAAATGGAACACTCAGGATGAGACAGTCAAATCAGCCATGATAAAATGGGCTCAAGACATTGGGTACAGCATTATGTTTGAAGACTGGGAAAGGTTATGGACCACCGGTATGAAATTCACGGCATGTAATGCCTTGAAAGAAAATATTATGAAAATGATATATAGGTGGTACATGACCCCAGTCAAGCTTGCAAAGATATATCATCTGTCTGATAATAAATGTTGGAAATGCAGGGAGGCTGAAGGGACATTTTTTCACCTCTGGTGGACATGCCCGAGGGTGAAGGCCTTCTGGGAAATGATTTATAATGAGTTAAAAAAGGTATTTAAGTATACCTTTCACAAGAAACCAGAGGCCTTCCTCCTGGGCATTGTCGGCCAGAAAGTGTTAAAGAAGGATAGAACCTTCTTCTTATATGCAACTACAGCAGCAAGAATTCTTATCGCCAAACACTGGAAGACACAAGATTTACCCACGCTGGAAGAGTGGCATACGCAATTGATGGACTACATGGAGCTGGCTGAAATGACTGGCAGAATCCGAGATCTGGGAGAAGAAACAATAGAAGAGGACTGGAAAAAATTTAAGGACTATTTACAAAAACATTATAAGCTATATGAATGTTGAGAATTTGCTAGGTCTGGAAAGATTAGCTTCAGCAATAAAATTTGAAGATGGAGGAAACTAAGTTATAATTATGAAAATACCAAAGTTTAGAGTAACTTTTAGGATTTATTATGAAAAAAAAAGTAATTTAACAATAAGTACCTTAAACTTAAAATATAATTATTTGAAAGTACAAAAAACGCATGAAACAAGGTAACAATTTGCTGTTATTTTTATTGTAAAGAATGCAGGGTGAGGAAGATGTGGGGAAGTCCGGTTGATCATGAAAAATTGTTTTGGAAAGATGAATCTTTTCTTTTCTAATTCTTTCTTTTCTTTTTCTGTAACGTTGCTTTTGTTGTATATTTGATTATGTATTTGTACCTGGAAAGAAGCAATAAAAAATATTATATATATAAAAAAAGTAATTTGCGCCCCCTAACCCCTAACCTGCCGCCGCTGCCAGCTTCTTCTTGCTGCTGCCTGGTCTGGTCTGGTGTGGTTCTCTCCCGCGCTCAGCGCTGCGCTGGGCGGCTGCTGCACTGTCCCTCCCCCAGATAGTCCCTCGCTCTCTCTCCGCACCGCACGCCTGGCACCCACCCGCTCCACTGTGGGCGGTGACCCAGCGGCTCGGATCGGATTCGCACAGCCAGCACTGCAGTGAGAGAGAGTGAGTGAGCCAGGTAGGGGCAGATTGCTGAGAGTGCGAGCGCCCCCCCAGATGTTGCGCCCGGTGCGGCCGGGCCCCCCTGCACCCCCCACACTACGCCATTGAGTACACCTGCCCTTCAGCTGACAAGACTGGTGGCAGCACAGGTGGGAGGATAAGGTTTAGTTCTGTCTCTGGACAGCTCAGCTGCTTAGAGCGTGGTGCTGATGATACCAAGGTCTCAGGTTCAATCCCCACATGAGGCAGCTGCATATTCCTTTAGACCAGGGGTAGGCAACCTAAGGCCTGGGGGCCGGATGCGGCCCAATCGCCTTCTCAATCCGGCCCACAGATGGTCCGGGAATCAGCGTGTTTTTATATGAGTAGAATGCGTCCTTTTATTTAAAATGCATCTCTGGGTTATTTGTGGGGCACAGGAATTCGTTCATATTTTTTTTCAAAATATAGTCCAGCCCCCCACATTGTTTGAGGGTGGACCAACCCACGCCTGAAAAAGGTTGCTGACCCCTGCTTTAGACGTTTGCTGAAAACTTGTCTGTTGTTTAATTGTGTTTCATTGCTTTTAGATGAGTTTAGCGGTTTTTAAATATTTTAAATTTGTTTTGTTTCGTTTATAATTTTTTAAAATAATAATAAAGGGGTTTTTTTGTTTTTTTGTTTTTGCTCCTTTGGGCTCCTCTGGGAGGAAAGGTGCAGTATTTACTTATTAAATTAATAAACTTGTTTCAGATTCACCAAGCTCAAACTCCTCCCAGACAACATTTAGTTCTGCAGCTTCTGAGGGAGACATGAGGGGTGTCATGCGCTTCATGCACCAGTTTCTCCACAAAAGCCACCAGGTATCTGCACCCCAACCCTGCCCTCGCTTTCCCTGCTACGACATGAGTTCCTTAAAAATGGAGGGGGTGGGGGCTTCTTCCTCCAGTCACATAATTTAGGAATACTTTGAATTGGGCTCGAACCCAGCACTGGAGTAAAACATTCCCTGCGGAACGCCCCCAGAAGGGTCGTAGTTTCCAAATCTTTCTGGGGGCAGCCCCGCAGAGAGCATGTTGCGGTAGTCAAGATGGCTTGCCGCTTTTGCTAATCCTTCTTGAACTCATCATCCTGTCCTTGGTTGGGGAGGCTAGGAATTACCTGAGAAGGTCAAGTTCCTGGACTGCATAGACCTCATCAGCGCAAACCTCGACACCAGTAAGGTGGGCTACATTGGTCAATGTCACTACAACCCGACCCTGATAAGAGAAACTCTCATGGTGAGTAAGCCGACCCGTGTACATGTGAGTGCGAACGATGAAAATAGCCCTAAAAAACTCCTCCTAACGGAGCCCAAGGAAAGATTAGCACTAGAAGTGTTGTATAGTGGGAAAGATGGGCAACAGACACAGCTCTTTTAAGCAACAGCTTTTTATTACAGCACTTAGCAGTACTCTAAGTCTCTCTGAACAGTGAAGCTGGCTGCCTTATATAATGCTCAATAACCTGTAACAGTAACAAATTCCAACTAGCTACCCAATCGGTGAAAGCAACTCTCAATCCTTCATTTGCATACTGGTGGCTCAGAGTGAGAACTTCAGCCAGTCTGAATACATAACAAGAAGCCCACAGCTTTATGGTTTGCCCGTTTTGACCCTGCCTTGGGCTCTTTAAGAATGACTTTGCCTTAGTAATTGTGTCTCTGTTTGGCTGTGGGAAAACCATCGTAGGAAAACCTCAAAAAGGATATCATTGAGATAGGGCAGAAATGGCCTAGCCTGGATGGAGCCGCTCCCTTAGGAGGAAAGGTTACATCATTGGGGGCTCCTTAAACATAAGATGCTAGCTTAGTCGGTAGTACATGAGACGCTTAATCTCAAGGTTGCGGGTTCGAGCCCCACATTGGGCAAAAGATTCCTGCATTGCAGGGGGTGGAACTGGATGACCCTTGTGGTCCCTTTCGACTCTACAGTTCTCTGATGTATAAGTATAGGGGGAAGATGTGCAGCCACAACAGCACCACCCACTCATAAAGAGAGATGTGTAGCCAAAACAGCACCACCCATTCATAAAGAGAGATGTGTAGCCAAAACAGCACCACCCATTCATAAAAAGAGATGTGTAGCCAAAACAGCACCACCCATTCATAGAGATGTGTAGCCAAAACAGCACCACCCATTCATAAAGAGAGATGGAAAAGCACAAACCAAAAAACACAACTCCCTGAGGGGGAGAAACTCCCGAAAACAGCCCAGAAAGGACTGGGCATGTTCGGGGGCTTTGTAATGCTTGCAGACCTTGTGGAGAGAAATGGGGAAGCAGGTTGGAGGGGGAATAGAACAAAATGCCCTAGAGCACTTCATGCTGCAACTCTGGGTTGCAGTTCCCACTTGTGCACTACAAGAATACGTCTCATGAAATCTCCATGGATGCCGTCCTTTCTTTGCCGTTGCAGTTCCTTCTTCCTGAAACGGGATCCCCGTTGGTCGAGGAGCGGATCATGGCCTTGTCCAGAATCACCAAGCTGGTCTGCTGCATCACGTCCCATTACACACCCAAAGTGAGGCTCAGTCACCCATTCCCAGGGCTGGTTTGGTTTAGCAAACTGCGTGGAAGTAGTTCAGAAAACCTCCAAACTACACCTGAAAGTAGTTCCCATAACTGCTGAACAACTCACCTGCAGTTTTTAGGGTTGCCATGTTCTGAAGAGCAAAAAAAAAGGACACATTTTCAGATTTTTACTTTTAGCTATGGATTGCTATGGCGAATCATGAAAAAGAGGACATGTCCTGGAAAAAGAGGACATATGCCATCCTAAAAACTGCACATATTGAATTTATGTGAATTAAGTTCCTTTTGGAGGAAGACTTTGAATGATTCCTGGTTTGAAGCTCATTCTCTTGCATTTGTTTCTTACTCTTCAGACTGGCGCTTTCATCTGCTGGGGGGAAATACTGTAAATGGAGCAATTCACTCTCTGCACGTGTTTTAAGATACTTTCTTGCTGTTCTTAGGTACAATTCTATGCTTCTATGATTTTACACTCCAGCCCAGCAGCTTTTAACCTTCTGGGGATTATTTGAACTTGAACTGCTTGTTGAATCACAGAATCACAGAATCGGAGAGTTCGACATGAACTGAATTTGCTCACTTTGTTAAGGGACGGGTGTGCCAAACTTGGATTAGAACTAGTTCCCTTTCAGAATGAGCTTTCCCAGCTCAGCTGACACCAGTCATCAGGAGTAAAACGCCCGTCAGGATGACTGACAGTCGGGGGGGGTGTGGGGGGGGGGAGGAATTTATATACGTGTAAGGAATGAGGACTTGTTTAGTGCAAAGATTGCCTGTGGCACTGAGCTGTATCCCCATTAGGACGTACTGCATTTTTCAACTTTCAAATTCCCCAAATGAGGGGTGCTAAAAAATTGTAACACGACTTGGGAATTCAAAAGATAATTTGGTTAAATCAATATAATTTAGTTTTGCTTGGTGAGTAAAATTGCATAGAAATCATTAGAAATGATTGCCAAGTACTTGCAGTTATACTATATATTAATATTGCATTATTATTATTATTATTAAGCAATACCTGGCATTTTCAGGAGGTAAAATTAAAATTCTTTGGTTTTCCAAAAGCCATTTATGTGCTTCTTCCTCAAACGTACTTGCCAAGGTAAATGTTGTCCAGTCACAAAAATAATAGCAGATTTGAATTCCTCACATCCAAAACCATTTTTTAAAAGATCCCTCACTGAAGGAATCTGAAAAAAGTAAGTTTCACCCCGTAAAATAACACTCTCTAGTAGCCCATGTCAGTGTGCCACCTTCACAGGAAAGAGTAAAGGGGTGCATTTGGGGATATCTTGGCAGCAGGGTCCAAATCCGTAGGGAGGTTGATTAAGGTCTGCTTCTCTTTGCACCCCACTGCAGCCATGGTGGGTGGCATGACACAAAATGGCTGCTATGGGGTGTCAGGTGTGACACAAAATAGCTGGTGTGAGGTGTGACACAAAATGGCTGCTGTGTGCATGGGACGGCACAAAATGGCTGCTGTGATGTGTGAGGTGTGGCACAAACTGGCTGCCGTGGGGTGCATGGCATGACACAAAATGGCTGCCACACTTGAGGAGGAGTAGAAAATGAGGTAGTGTAGTTCTCTCCTGCAGGGAATGAAGGACTTCAAGATGGGGAAGCTGGCGGGGCACCTGGCGCTTTGCAGCAACGACTCCAGCGAGAGCGTGTGCCACTTGGCGGCCGACGCACTCCACTGCCTGTACACCCTGATCCTTCACCAGAAGAGTAAGAGCAAGGACCCGCCGGCCTTCCCCAAGATGGTTCATGGCGGGGAAAGGGAAATAAATGGATTGGCATGTTGGCAATAGCTGGGAAGCGGGATGTCCCGCCAGAGGAGATAAAGCAAAAAAGGTTCTTCGCTTAGAGCAGCCTTTCTCAACTTGTGGGTCCCCAGATGTTGTTGAACTACAACTCCCATCACCCCTAGCTAGAAAGGCCAGAGCTCAGGGATGATGGGATTTGTAGTCCAACAACATCTGGGGACCCACAGGTTGAGAACCGCTGGCTTAGAGCATCTTCAGATTAGCAAGGGTGGCTTTACCTTCTGAGCCTGCTTGGTGGAGGCTTGTTTCATGGCTGCTCCTGCTATTCTCCCAGGCTGTCTGTCAGCCCAACCCTGCCTTTCTGAGGGCCGGGTGGAGAGCCCTGGAGGGCTACCTTCAGGTCCGGGTCTGAGCTTCCCTGCTGGCCGGCCTGAAGGAGTGTTGGGCAGCCTCCTTTTGCTGCTCCATCCCCTCTCCGCACCCTGCTTAGGGGTGCCCATGTCCCTTGAGCTGACCCCCAACTCCTCCAGCTCCACTTTCTGTTGGGGTGACCCACTGGGGAAATCCGTGTCGCGTAGTCCTTCAAAACCTGCAAAGGCCACCGTCTCAACACTAATACATGGTGAGTATTGGCACCTATTTTGGGGGGGACAGGTGCAGCACTGTATATCTATATATCTATATGTATCTATATATATCTCTCTCTATAATATACCGTATATACCGTTTCTTTGCATCTATCTACAGCTATAGCTATACAGTGGTACCTCTGGATGCGAACGGGATCTGTTCCGGAGCCCCATTCGCATCCTGAGTAGAACGGAACACGCAACTGCGTGTCTGTGCATGCGCAGGTCGTATTTTGTTGCTTGCGCGCATTCCCGTGACGTCATTTTGAGTGTCTGCACATCCGTTCTGCAGCCCCGTTCGCATCCTGAGTAGAACGGAACACGCGACTGCGTGTCTGCGCATGCGCAGGTCGCATTTCGTCGCGTCCGCACATGCGTGTGACGTCATTTTGAGCGTCTGCGCATGCGTGAGCGGCGAAACCCGGAAGTAACGCGTTCCGTTACTTCTGGGTCGCCACGGAGCGTAACTTGAAAACACTCAACCTGAAGCATATTTAACCCAAGGTATGACTGTATCTATATCTATCTATCTATCTATCTATCTATCTATCTATCTATCTATCTATCTATCTATTATCTATCTATCTATCTATCTATCTATCTATCTATCTATCATCTATCTATCTAATCTCTGAGTTTCTTTGTACGTTTCCCAAGGCCTGATGAAGCCTGAGAACGACACAGAATTTATGGAGCTTATGCAGGACTGGAAAGAGGAAAAGATCTCCTGGCTGGACTGGTTCTCTGACATCAGCACCACCACTATGGTAAACCTTTTTCACCAGCTCCAACGTATGTCTTCTTCACACCTGGCAATTTTGGGCATGGACCTGTTTAACAGGTGCAACTGAAACGAATGTAACCAACACAGGAGTTTGGAAACCCATCCAGTTAATCTAGATTAATAAAATTATGTTTTGTTTTGTTTTTAAAAAGGAAGCACGTCCAGTTGCGCACAGGCACATGCAGAGAGGCAGGGCGGGCTGTGTCTGGGTGTTTGCCGCGCAGCCAAGGGCACACCTGGGTTTTGAGCTAGTGATCGTATAACTGAGCCCAGGACTTGTGCTTTGACTGCCAGTGGATCTTCAAAGGTCCTTCTCTGCTCCGCTGCTGTATCTGAGATCGTTTCAATGAGAGAGTTTAAAAAAAGAAAGAATGAATATGAAAAATGCTCAGCACTCAGAAAACTGAGTGATGGTGGGGGCAGCAGGGATAAAAAAAAAATAGAGGGAGAGGGGATGCAATGGAGTATCCAAGAAATGGCCTGGCTGTCTGGCTGTCAGGTAAGAATCCTGAATAGGATCATTTAATGCTGCAGATTTTTAATTCCTAGTCCCAGTCCCCACTCAGAGGACACATCCACACATCCATTTGCCCCACAACTTTCCCCCAAGTAAAATCAATTTTTACTGCTGAATCGAAGCAAATGTCAATTGGTTGGCCTCCATTTTTAGCACTGGTTAGAAGTGTGGATGAGCCCTAACACTGCACTGTGGTCTTTCCTATGCATAAGGAGAGCACTGCAACCTTTCCTGCAGCACCAGAATCATAGAATTGGAAGGGACCACAAGGATCATCTCGTCCAGGGTTTCCCAAACGTGGGTCTCCAGCTCTTTTTGGACTACAACTCCCATGATCCTTGAGCACTGGTCCTGCAAGATAAGGAAGATGGAAGCTGAAATATACTCAGAGTAGTCGCAAAGTGATTTCATGCTCTTTATTCAGCTCATAGTGGTGAAGAGGAATGAATGAAAGTCCCCTCAAAGTATCTGCTTTATATACATTATTTACACAATGGGCTGCACATGATTGGCTAATTCTGGAATTCTACTGTAAGCCAATCAGGTTGTGGAGTCACTTCTATCTGGAGCATGATTGGGTGGTTCCTGCCAACCAATCATACTGCTGCATTGTTCTAGGACCAATCAGACTGCTGCATCATGAATCCTATTGTTCTAGGACCAATCAGACTGCTGCATTCTGAATCCTATTGTTCTGGGACCAATCAGACTGCTGCAGTTTGGATCCTATTCAACTCAGTACATAACAGAAGCTGTAGTCCAGCAAGAGCTGGAGACCCAAGTTTGGGAAACCCCAATCTAATCCAACCCCCTGCAATGCAAGAAGCTTTGACCCAAAGTGAGGCTCGAACCCACAACCCTGGGATTAAGAGTCTCATGCTCTACCGACTGATCTTAAGGAGGGTCCCATAGCGAGTCAGCTCATCCCAAGATAGGATCCCAGCCATGGTGGATCCCAGCTCTTTGGTGTAACCGCCACCAGGCTTTCAACGCACCCCTTCCGTTTTCAGAAATTCAAAAAATGCCTCCAAGGTGACGAGCAGATGGACTTCCTCCTAGCAGCCATCAAGGGCATGAGGGATGACAACCTTTACCACACGAAGGCTGCCATCCTGATGCTGAAAGCCATGCTGAAGAATCCCCAGCCCGTCTTCATTAAGGTACGCTGCCTTGGAGACTCCCGTTCCCCCTTCTCCTCTCTCCCCAGTCACCTCTTCCCTCCTCTTTCCCCCTGCAGGTGCCCGAAACCACCAGGTTCATGTATTTCAGTCTGGAGCACATCGGAGACCCGCAGGCCCGCCTGGAGGTCTTCAGGTTCCTCTTGCTTCTGGGGAAGAGCCACCCTCAGGATGTGGTGAAGACCCTCCTGGCCTGCTCTGTCCAGTGTGACAGGTGAGCGAGATGGGGACAGGGGGATAAAAGAAAAAAAATTGATTGAAAATCCTTTTCGTACTGGCTAAATCAGTGGTTCTCGAACTTTTTTCTCTGGGCCACACTTTCAGAATAAAAATTTGCCTGTGACACACCGAATTTTTGTCGATAAAAATATATTGGGAAAGAAATAACTCCTAGCAGTGCTTGATTTATAACACAGAACACAACTACTTTGTAATATGATCATGGGACATCCAGAAAGTATCAAACAATACAGCAATGTAAGAAGGTGAATCATTTCCAAAATGTAATTATAAACGAGCATGAAACTTAAGTATGTGTACAAACTCAGTGAGAGGTGTGAGCTTACTTTTGCCAGGTAATCTCATTTATATCAGGGTGGAATGTAGACACACATTAAAAAACACTGTGAAAATGCTTTTTTAAAAAAGCGTTTTGAAAAATATATTGAATTTGCCATAAGCTCATCACTCCATCTAGTGTCATGTTTGTATGATTCAGGTAGGTAGCCATGTTGGTCTGACGCAGTAGAAATATATTTTAAAAATTGATAAAAAATGTCCAGTGGCACCTTAGAGACCAACTAAGTTTGTTCTTGGTATGAGCTTTCATGTGCATGCATCGTATCTGAAGAAGTGTGCATGCAGATGAAAACTCATACCGATAGTTGGTCTCAGGTGCTACTGGACAATTTATTTTATTTTATATATATATATTTCTATGTTTGTATGATGCACACTTAAAACGTTATATTTGCAGCTGTATAGCTGAGTCCCAGGTCTCATTTGGGACAAGCAAACTCTCATCTCATCAACGCAGAGATGCCTTTCTCTTTTTCGCTCTCTCATATTTGTCAGAGCTGAACATCCCTGCTCACAACAATAGGTCATGGAGAACTGCAGAAGAACAGCCAATGCTCTTTTCCTTTTTTTAAAATTAAAAGCGCATTTATTCACAAGTTACACTCCATCTTTCTCCACTCCCACAGAATGACCCCTCCAGTCCTAAGTCCCACATCACTGCCTAGCCAGTGCTCTTGAAGAGAGGGGCACCACACACATACTGGTCTAAATCGCCTTTCTCTCAGTTTGCCGTAATCTGAACGCATTTCGTGCGCCAACCGAAGCCCCTGCTTCTCCCCCCCCCTTGTAGCACCGCCTTCGCCATGTGGAACAGCTTAACCTGCTTCTCCGACACTGCGCAGAAGGTCCTGGCCGTGCTGCAGTCCATCCTGCAGGAGCAGCCGATCTACTGGGATGGCCCCAGGGTTAAGGCCTCCTTGCTACCCTTGGCTGTAAGTGCTGGCAGGACTCTGGCCCCCAAGAAAGCACCCAAAGAGCAAAGTGGCCCTGTGTGTGACATCTCCAAGGCCCATCCCTGGGGCCCATCTGCCCACGAGTCAGAGGGAAGCGACCCGCCTCGGGCGGCGGACTTCCACAGGGCAGTGCCACTGTAAGCACAGCTCCCACCTCTGCTGGGTCACACAGTGGCAGCACTTCCGGATACCTCTCCCGAAGCCACCACACGACCCTGGTAAGGGAGGCAAGGTGGGGGGGGCGGGTGGCACCCTTGCCTCAGGCGGCAAAGTGAAACAGACCCCAGAGATGCCTCTTTGGCGTCCGGGTGGCCATTTGAGGCACCTAAGGACGTGGCCAGGAAGGGAAGTGGGCGGGAAATTCCTCTCCTTGCTCAGGTACGATCAGGTGCCTTGACCGACCTCCCAGGCCAACGCAGCGTTTTACGAGATCTTGAGTCGCCCGTCCCCAGCCTGCCACGAGGTGCTGAGAGAGATGTTCGCCACGCTGTCCATAGCAGTCCTCTGCCAAATCTCCTTCGCCGTGTACTTTACACCAGAGGAGACAGGTGTCTACACGACGGCCTGCATCCGCCACAAGATCCCCACCCCTCCTGCTCCCATCAGGTGCGCTTCTTTCGGTTCATCCGATTTTCCCTGTTTGTCACAGGCAGGGTCGACTGATACTGCGGTAGCCCTCTAGCCAGGGCAGCCGGACGCACGCACGCAGCTCCCTGCTGAGCCGGACTTCGCTCCTCGTCCGGCCCAAGGTTGTTTTTTGGGAAATTGTCTTTTTAATTTGTGACATGATACACAGCGACAGCCTCCACTTAAAGAATGGCAGCTTCTGTATTAGCACGCCAGGCTGTGCTTTCACAAGTTTCTGGTCCTCAAGGCTGCATGCAGAAAAAAGCCTGAAAATGCATGGGTGTTTTCTTCGAAATGCTTAGCGGCGTGGGGATCACATGCGAGTGACGGTAGCCAGGACTGCTGTGATCAAGGGAACAACTTCAGCACAAGTTGGTCTCCGCACCCCAACCCCTGTGGTGCCCGGGACTCTGTGAGAGCCAGCTATCTTTTACCAGCATAAACTATGAGGCACAATGGCCTACCCAAATCACTGAGGTAATGCATGCCACCCCTTTGAGGAACTGCTGTAAACCCAGCACAAGAAATCCATTCTAATACGGATTTGTCTCTGTGTGCAGGTCTGCTTTGAAAACTTTCAAAGACCTCATCAGGCATGCAGGAGATGAGGATCTCATCCTAATCATGAACAAGAGGAGAGGTTCAGAATTACTGCTGCATCGCAGGACCCACCTGAAAGGTCTCGCTCTCTTTGCCAGGTAAGCACATCGCTGTTAAAAGGAGCAGCGAGATCTGAAGAGTCTCCAAAAATCTTTGGGGGAGATCCCTAAGGCGTGGAACTTCATATCAGCCCCATAAGGGTCTGGATGGCATTGAATGTGGACTAAGAGGGCAGGGGAGAGTGAATGGAACCAAGCACCTTGAAAGGGAGGAGGGAGATAGAGACTCTGAGGTCTAAAACTATTTCATTGTCCAGATAGGTAATTTATAATAATAATAATAATTTATTATTTATACCCCGCCCATCTGGCTGGGCTTCCCCAGCCACTCTGGGCGGCTTCCAAAAAAAATTAAAATACTGTAATACATCAAACATTAAAAGCTTCCCTAAACAGGGCTGCCTTCAGATGTCTTCTAAAAGTCTGGTAGTTGTTGTTCTCTTTGACATCTGGTGGGAGGGTGTTCCACAGGGAGGGCGCCACTACCAAGAAGGCCCTCTGCCTGGTTCCCTGTAACTTGGCTTCTCGCAGTGAGGGAACCGCCAGAAGGCCCTCGGCGCTGGACCTCAGTGCCCGGTAAAACGATGGGGGTGGAGACGCTCCTTCAGATATACTGGACCGAGGCCGTTTAGGGCTTTAAAGGTCAGCACCAACACTTTGAATTGTGCTTGGAAATGTACTGGGAACCAGTGTAGGTCTTTCAGTACCGGTGTTATGTGGTCTCAGCGGCCGCTCCCAGTCACCAGTCTGGCTGCCGCATTCTGGATTAGTTGCGGTTTCTGGGTCACCTTCAAAGGTAGCCCCACGTAGAGCCCATTGCAGTAGTCCATTTCTCAGTTCATACCAGGAAGCCGTTTTCAGGTGTCTCCAAAATAAGAGCTGCCCATAAACTTTGATGGAGAAATCAAATAATTAATCATGACTGGGATTGGGCCACTAGCATGTCCAGTCCTCCCCGTCACCCATTCAGCGAGAATGGAATCCACTCTGCAGCATTTTGTTGCAGGGCCTTCCTTGTGTATCCCAATAGCTAGCTCAGGTGGTGTGTTATGACAGCTCTGTAGTTAAAGCACGAGGGCTGAGAAGCAAGAGGGAGGTATGCTCCGCATGTTCCCCGAAAATGGAACAGAATATCGGGAAAGAAGACATGGTTGGCTGGATCAGGGGGGAAGAACACTCCATTTTGCAATTCTTTGGACACCCAGTGTTTCTGTTTTTCAATGACAAGAGAGATAGTCAGGGGCGAGGGAAGCGAAAGGATGTTGCCTTACTTGCTGGAGATACTGGAAAGCGAGGGGTGTCCGAAACACATCACTGTGATGCCTTTCTTAACTGAGGTGAGCCTTGTTTTATGGAGGTAGGTGGGTCTGATTAATTGCACAGCTGATCCGCCCCAGCCCCTCTTAGACTCCCATCTGCTTCCCCCAAGAGCATCATAGCCAAAGCCATTCCCCTAACCCACATTTCTGGCAAATCAAGCTGTGCACAGTTGTTTTCAGCGGACTGCAAAGGCTTCCAGAGCCCAGCGCACTGCACCTCCCAAGCCACAAAACTTAGCTGTGGTCACCTGTGCTTTGCGAGCCCTGCGTCTCAACTGCTTGAAGGAGTTTGCAGAGACCAGTGCAGAGAGCTTTGCAAGCCCTGACGCCACATATTTGGCCCCTGTGGGCCAAACAGGGAGGTCTAGCAAGCAGAGCTGCCCCCCCTCCATAAGGCATGCTGAGGCAGTCGCCTCAAGATGACACACCCAAGGAGCACGCAGCTTGATAACAATAATAATACCTTTATTGTCATTGTACAACCTGTGTACAATGAAATTAAACAAGCTCCCCCCCGCAACACTCAATCTCTTATCGAACAACACACCACCTCACAAGTCAATTTCACAGTGTCATTTTCTGTTCAACAGCCTAACAGGCCATGGATAGAAGCTATTTTTTAGCCTGTTGGTACGGCTTCTATATCTCCTGCCTGAGGATAGAAGATTAAAGAGGTGATGGCCGGGGTGTGAGCCATCCCTGATAATTTTTCTCGCTCTCCTAAGGCAACAATCCCCTGCAATGTCATCTTGCTACCTCCTGGCCTCCTCCTCCTGCTCCTCTTTGGCCTGATCCAGCAAGCTCTTCTCGTGTTTTCATGTTCAAGGCCTGCTGCTGCCAGTTCTGCACATTCTTTTTCCGTTCTAGTTCCTTCATAAGGGAGCCTTAGCGCCAGCTATGGAAGATAGCATCATTGAGCAGCTGTGCCAGCAGGTGAAGGCCAGCCAGTTGGAGCTTAGATCCCTAGCTCTCGACGGCATGATTTGCTTTTTGGATCATCAAGAGAAGGTGAGAGACACACAGTGATCTACCAGTGGACCAATAGGTCTTCCCAGTGGGTGGGGAGCCTACCATCCTCTAGATCAGGGTTTCCCAAACAGGGGTCTCCAGCTGTTTTGGGACTACAACTCCCATCATCCCTAGCTAGCAGGACCAGTAGTCAGGGATGATGGGAATTGTAATCCCAAAACAGCTGGAGGCCCCTGTTTGGGAAACCCTGCTCTAGATATTGCTGGTTGCCTAATTACACCTGCTGGACAGAGGTTGACTATCACTGTTCTGTATTCTCAATATTATCATTATCATTATCATTATCATTATCATCACCAGTTTTCAATTTATTATAGAACCACAAAGATAAATAAACAATAGCAAAAATTCAATCAGATATCTAACTAAAGGCAGGGCATGCAAAACCTAAACGAATTGAATAATAACACACAATCTAAGATCATGACAGCCACATTTCTCTAGAGGGCATGGGGATAGATAGTCTGAAACTAAGCTATATGAAATAAAATCCCTCCACACTGAGTAGAAATGACCAGAATATTCCTGTCCATTAGAGACCCATAGCTTATGTGTTACTTTTTTCTGCAGTAACTAAATTCCAAATATTTTTATACCATAATGATATTAGTCTTTGGGGTTGGTTTTTTTACGATTTCCATTGTTGTGCCATAGGGATCCCAGCAACATTTGTGTCGGATGTTCCTTCCGGCAAAATGTCTTCATGGTACATGTCCACGTATTTAGTAGGGAAAACAGGAGAAATCTGAATATGTGTTTTGATAATATCTAGTATCGCCTGATGAATTTTCTTCCAGAATAAAAGCAACCTGTGGGCATTCCCACCAGATATGGGGAAGGAAAATCCCTTTATTCCTGCAAACTCTCCAACAGTTTGGTGAACAGATGTGGAATTCATAAGGAACATCTGCATGTGCAGATGCTGATTTTTAAAAGGCTTGGAATCCAAAATACTTTCTGGCCCATGTCTTCTACGCCACCATTTTCATCTTTTTGACAAGGAGGGCGGGGAACCAGCCATGAGGTTTTGGTTCTCTGTGGCATCTTGTGTTCTGTTCAAAGCTAAAGATTCCCCGGAGGAAAGACACGGAAACTAACTTTGTTGCTTCTCTGGAGATCTGTGACTCAGCCTTTTGTGTCGCGCAGATGAAAAAACTGAAGCCTGCCTTTCCAGATATCATAGCCAGGGTGCGCGACGCTGACAGAGACATCAAAGTGAAGGCTCTCAGGCTCCTGCCAGACCTCCTGAAGTGTCATAGCAGGGATGTGAACTCCCTCACCGTTGAGGTGGCCACCAGCGTGATGCCACTTTTTGACGACGTGAGTCAGGCCAGGTGCAGGTGCGGCAGCAACCGTGGGCGCAGGGCAGGCCCCAGTGGCTGGGTGTAGAGTTGGTGGGAAGCCACCCAATGTTTGTGTGTGTCTACAGCTTTTCCCTGCCATTTTGTGCTGCACTTTCATCCCAGCACATATCAAGATATGAGCACCATCAACTTGGGGTTTTTTTACCCCTGAAATGCATACGTATCTCTATTATCGATACTTTGGGGGGCTGGGAGTTAAAGGAGATTGAAATATACTCAGAGTCGAGAGTGGATTTCATGCTCTTTATTCAGCTCATAGTGGTTGAGGAGGAATGGAAGTTCCCCCGGAATGTCTGCCTTATATACATTATTTACAAAATGGGCCCCACGTGCTTGGCTAATTCCAGGTTTCACCTGTAGGCCAATCAGGTTGCGGATTCACTTCCACCTGGAGCTGGATTGGACCAATCAGACTGCTGCATTCTGGACCCTATTGTCCTAGGACCAATCAGACTGCTGCATTCTAAATCCTATTGTTCTAGGACCAATCAGACTGCTGCATTCTAAATCCTATTGTTCTAGGACCAATCAGACTGCTGCATTCTGAACTCAGTACATGACAGAGATGGAACTGGTTGGGAAAATTACAGCCAAGTTTATCTTTAGAAGGGATGGGAGTTATTTCCTGGTGCAATCCTGCACCTGGCAATGGCATTCAGAATGGCCAGGGTCTGCTCCATCTGTTTTGCTGCCTGGGATGAAAATTTATGTCATCCGACTGAGCGGGATAGCTCAGTCGATATATCAGGCATAGGCAAACTCGGCCCTCCAGATATTTTGGGACTACAACTCCCATCATCCCTAGCTAAACAGGACCAGTGGTCAGGGATGATGGCAGTTGTAGTCCCCAAAATATCTGGAGGGCCGAGTTTGCCTACGCCTGCAGTAGAGTGTAAGACTCTTAATCTCAGGTCCATGGATTTGAGCCCCATGTTGGGCAAAAGATTATTGCATTGCAGGAGTTTGGACTAGATGACCCTCGGGGTCCCTTCAAACTCTACAATTCTACGATTCTCT